>NC_061101.1:20164053-20202246 GCF_015104395.2 Macrobrachium nipponense | reverse complement strand
ATGTGAGTGCACATGAGATTACTCCTTGGTCTTTTTATGGTAAAAAACCAAGGAAAATACCTGCATACGTGGTTGTTTCTTGCTCTGAATCAGAAAATGAAGACGATCCTGAGCCTTTAAATGACGAAGACGGCAATGCAATTATTACAGTAGGCCATTTGCAAAGAAGTAATGAGAAAACACCTATCAATAAAGGTGTATCTTGGCCTCTTGTTGGAAGAGGCTCATCCTTGAAGGTTAGAAGAAAGATCTTATTAGAGTCTGAGAGTGACAGTGATAATGATAATAATGATAAAACTTTTGAACGAATAATTGAAATAGATGATAGGCAAAGTACATTCTAATAATTCTAATGAAGGCCAGGTGCATAGCCATTGGGATGAACATGCAGTTCATGTGATAACAGGCAAAGGTAGGGTTCGTATTGCAAGGCCTGAAACATGGGCTGAAAAATATAAGTAAAAGAAAAAAGGAACCTTGGCCAGGACTATGTATCTAAAAGACAAAATAATTAGCTCCAGCAAGACATAGGACCACCTTTGTAACTGTCGTGAGAAATGTTTTCAGAAATTAGGTCATGAGGCAGTGCAAATTATCTTTGATTCTTACTGGTCCATTGGTGATTATAATGTCATGACCAGTTACATACAAGGCCATGTTGAGCGCATTCCAGTTGGAAAAAGGAGAAAGGGATCTGGCTGTAAGAAGTCATGGAGTACTAAGTATTTTGTAACATACAACCATAGTAAGATGTATGTTTGTAAAACAGCTTTCATAGACTAAGTAACAGTAGGGTCTCAATTGCTTTGCAAAAAATTTCAGATGGAGGCACCCCAGTTTGTGATAAGAGGGTTAAGAAAGGTGACCACTAAAGTATCAGTGGAATAGTTCTTGAGTGTGTGCATGAACACATTCAGTCTTTGCCAAGCCACTATACAAGAGCTAAGAGCCAAACACTTTTCAGTTAAAGACCTCTATAGAATGTAGTATACAGATTGGATGGTTATCTTACATCCAGATGTTGAGGAAAGTTAAACTGAAGAAATACTACTATAAGATATTTTCCCTTACCTATAATTTTGTTTTCAGCCTGTAAAAGTAGACCTTTGCAATCTATGTGAAAAACTTAAGATTTGCATCAAAGATGGCACACAAAATGGCAAAGATATCAGTATGTATGAAATGGAATTAAATGAACATATGCAGAAGAAGAACAACGCTCTTGTCATGAATGCTGCAAAAGAGGACACAGATGACAATTGGCTCTGTATTTGCATGGACCTCCAGCAGACTATGCCATGCCCTCGGTTGGCAGTAAGGCTGTGTACTACAAGCGCAAAATGTGGCTTTACAATTTTTGTATGCATAACTTAAAAACTGCAGAACCCTATATGTTTGTCCGGGGAGAAAATGTAGCCGCACGAGGTTCCAATGAAATAGCCAGTTGCTTGCATAAATGGTTAGAGCTGTATGTGCTCAGCAAACCAAATCCACCTAAAAACTTGAAGAAATTTGCAGATAACTGTGGTGGACAGAACAAAAATATTTTAATGATGTTCGCTGCCATGCAAGAGGTACATGCTGGCAATTTTGAACGAATAGAGTTCATCTACCTTGTTTCTAGCCATTCATACATGGCATGTGACCGTTCATTTGGGTTAACTGAAAAGAATATACGAAGACATGATAGCACCTTAAGCCCAGCCCTTTACTGCAATATCATTGCCAATTCACGGACCCCTCCATTTCCAGTCTACCACATGCAGAGGTCAGATTTTCTGGATTATGGTACCTTTATGAGTACTAAGAATGTTGTGAAAAGAGCTGCAGCTAATAAATTTAGCAAGTCTGCAGTCAATACCGACAAGGGTACATTTTGAAGGATGGTTATGATGTGCCTGATAATGAAGGAACAAAGGTGAGTGCATTTCCAGGAAAAAGGTCTGTGAAATCTTCTGACCTTAGCAAGCTACATTTGCTTCAAAAATATTCACAAGAGCGAAATCTGCAGATAAACAAGTTAAAGGATCTACGCTCTCTGCTTGAGTACATGGGTTCAGCTGAGAAAGCATGGTTGATAGATTTACTTCAGCGTCAAGAATCACAGCCAACCCATGCTGCTGATGAGGAACCTTTTCATGAAGATGAGATTGATGATTCAGTCTATGACAACATCCATGACAGGTAAGAAGCTTAGTGGTTTTACAATATGATTATTACCTTGTATAATGCTAATATAAAAATACTGTACGCTTATTTTTTAAAAACTATATAGAAAATTGTGGTGTTGCTGTTGCATTCAAGCTACTCTCTTTTGTCAACAGGTATGACAATGTTTTGTACTATGACAGAACTTTGTCCCACGAACCTGACCACCAACAGGATCTGTAGCCTGCCTACCTTCCTTCCTTATGAATAAGGTCAACTATTTATCTGCTTCTGGTGAGTTTATAATCCACCTTCCAAACAGTATACCTTACTGGATTTTAAAAATCTATTACGCTATCATACTGTACCCATTATTGGATAGTCATTTTTTTTTCTTTTTTTTCTTTTTTCAGTTTTTTTGCATAATTGTAATAAAAAAAAATGGTGCTAGTAAATCATGCATCCTACCATGCTTTTAGGAGTACAGTATGCTTTACCCATTTTCTTTTTTTTTAGGGATGCAGTTATGTGATGGCACCATGTAGGCCTACTACGAATGATGACCAAAGACGGTGTCATAAGAGCTACATAACTGAAAAATTTTTACAGAACACCATTCTTATACAATAATGTTTTCTAATTTTCTTTTTTTATTTCTTCCTATCATTAATATAATTCTGGCTAGTTTTTAATGATTTAAATTTCTAAGAAGGTTAATATAATGTTGAAGAAAAAAATGACATCATACCATTGATAATTATCACTCTATTGTCATTCCAATGTTGACAAAATTATTATTGTACTTTTCTCAGACTTCGGTTTTTTGCAGTTATGGTGTTGTTTGACGTACAGTTTGGATAGACAGATAATATTTACACACATATTTGTAAACAGCATGCTTTTAGCTTCATTTAGAAAAAAGAATGATGTCATTGCATAAATATTAGCGGAAATATCATAACGTAAACATTGCTAAACTTCAATCACGTTTTTCTCCAATTTCTGTTTTGTGCAGATAGACGGTTGTTCGAGTGGTGGCCTCATTGTTATATAAGGGTTTAATATAATTGATTGTTATGTTGATGACCACTATCTTGTTTAGTATATTTGTATAGTAGGGCAACCCTTGTTGAGGGCTTTGAGCAGTGTCTTAAGTCTGCTAAGATTTCGACTTAAAACGTGTTTGATTTAGCTTAAAATTGCTAAGGCTGGAGTCCACCATGGGACAGGGGATTTATTTGGGTGTGGCCTTGTTTTAGGTATGCTTTTATCCGCAGCATTTATTATGAAATCCGTGAAGAATTCACATATTATATTGTGGTCTTGGTTTATGCGGAAATGGTGGTATATTTCTGGTATGTAGATTGTAAATGTCCCAATCCTTTTTGGTATTATATTTTACAGGTGGGGGGGGGCAAAAAAAAAAAAAAAAAAAGATTTAAATTATTATTCAAAATAATCAAAATCAAGGACTATGGAAGTGGTTGGTAACGAGTCATCCAGGACATTCCACTCAAGTCTTTCAGCTAAGACGACTGAGCACAGCGAGATATCTACTGAAGAAAAGGTTAAGTGGGTATTGGAGAAGTAAGTTGGCACATCACTTTCATTTAGGCAGCATAGGTCGTGCTCCAATACGTATTTCTTTATGTTTGTTCCTGGTGCGTCAGCAAGGTGACTTATCCTAAACGGGACTATGAGCGTTAAAATCTCCTACTATAAGTAGGGGTTCATGCAGATTACCAATTAATGCAGGTAGATCACTGAAATTTCAAGCTAGAATTTGGTTGGTTGTATAAGTTACAAATTGTGCTCATATTTTTGTCCGGCATATTTAATTTCATAGCTGTTATCTATGATAAAGATGTTATGTTTAAAAGTTCATAGGTGATACTATTATGAACATATGTTGCTGTGCCTAGTTTTCCACCATCAGTTGGTGAATAACAAGCAATTTTGTACTGTCGAATGTTTGTCGGGTTAGATCCTATGAGTTGTAGCCATATACATATTGGGTTGTGGTCCCATATGATTCTTTGTAATTCACCCAGACGTAGTCGGGTTGGGAGGCCATTTATATTCCATTGAATAATTTTATATTTCATTATTAGGAGGAATTAGTATTAAATTCTGTAAATCGATTGCCGATTTTACTATGTCTTGAGTTTATATTGCATATGAATTTATTTGTGGTTTTTTAATTGTTGTATTTGTATGTTGGTGGTATTAGATTCAGCAGTTGCTTATTTTTCATAATTGAATATTAATAAGTCTATTTTTCATTTAATAAAGGGATTTTGACAAAGGAAAAATCTATTTCTGGGTGAAGACCTATGTCGCCCAGTGAAATGTTCCTATAGCACTCATTTCTAGGTATAAATAAATGCTAAATATACCAGAGAAAAAAGCCATATGGAATGCCTGAGTTACTACCTCTGGATCGATCAACCTCATGGGGTGTCGGTATAGCATCAGGGGCGAGTGGAAGCCCACTATCACAGATACTTTGTCAATTAGATCTCTCTCTCAAAATCCCCGCCAGAGAGGTGTCGTTACAACGGCTACCTTCCGCTCTTCACTACTACCTCTGCCAAGAACCCTCATTCCTGAAATACGCACCCAAGCTTGGGCCAGCTAAAGGGTAGGGAAAGGAAAAGAGAGGGATGGGTTCACTGGGCGACACAGGTCTTCACCAAGAAATAAATTTTTTCCTTTGTCAAAATACCTTTTCTGGGATTGACCTGTGTCGCCCAGTGAATAGTAAGAAGAATTGGCCATACAAGCTTGGTAAATTGAGAGTAAAACAAAATATTTTATATGAAAGAAAAATAAACTTTTCTTACAATCATTGTTTTAATGATCCAAGTTCAGGATAACAAATACAAGGAGTAAATAACGTATAAAAATATATGACCAAGTTCATACCATCACCAGGAAAATCAGCACAGGTAATGAATATAATAACCACATGAAATAATGAACTATGTACAAGCACAGGAGTGGGGTTGATAAGCAATCCCAGTCCGTAACAAGAAGGCAAAAAAAATGGAGGGAATTTAACAAGCGAGGCAGGTAGGTGAGAGGGAGTACCAAAAGGTAATTATAGCAAAATCAATGATAATAATATACATGTACATTACAAAATACATAATTAGGCTGTATCAGGGGAGAACAATGTTCCCTGCAGCCACTGCAGAATATTTAAGGGCCTCTAGAGATTTTAGATAGTGGCGTTTAAATACTGTCGGAGATTTCCAACCTGTATACTTTTTGGGATCATCGAAGTTCATATGATGAAAATAATTAACTGAGGTACCCACTGCTCGGATATCACGGACCTGAGGAACTGAATCCGGATTAACTTGTTTAATAAAATACCAAATTTGTAACTAATTTGTATTTTTCATAACTAACAAACTGAGGTCTTAACATTAGGATTTACTAGCGCCAAGCTGGAAACCGGTAGAATTAAAATTAAAATTACACTTGTGAGATCCAGGGACTAATGGCATCTATACCAGGTCACAGGGCATGTATACCCAGAATGCCCACGGCTACCTGTGACCCATCAGTTTATATTTCTAACCCAGTTTAGACTGCTAGAGGGGTGGTTCGAGGTGGGCCTTTAACTGTTAAGACCTCAGGTTTGTTAGTTATGAAAAATACAAATTAGTTACAAATTTGGTATTTGTTCTACACGAAACAAACCTTCGGTCTTAACATTAGGATAGACTTTACTATTGGAGGGAGGTAAGTCTCTACAACTGACTGGAAGTTTGCCACCTTATCCATTTCCGAATATATAGGGAAATTCTAGAGAATGGACAATGAACCTAGGACCAAAGATATAAGCGATCTATTGTTTCCTCCCACTGGGTGTAGATACCATTCTACTGTTTACTCTTGTCCCTTGCGACTGGATCCACCTTCACCCCTCTTTACTTATTATCCAGAGGGGTGTGTTGCTACTGAAAAGTATATCATCAGCTAAGATAGCTTCACAATATGGCTGACCATCTCACCTGCATCTAGTCCATTCCAGCACATGACGGTACTCTCCTTCATATTGCCCAGTAGTTAAAGGAGTAGGAAGAAAGTATAAAGAAAAAGACCAGTCCATCCCATTCATTCTACTTTCATACCTTCATCTTAGACTAGACGACAACTGACCGCAGGGGCATGGCATGAGGAACTATATCACTTGTTGGGCCGCCACCACTGGACCCAAGGAAAAGGTGTCCAAGGAGGTCTATGGGCAACATCTTTCAAATAAAATGAGGTGAAAGTTGTTTGGCGCTTCCACACGCCAGCTTTCAGAATTTTATCCACAGACATGTTCTTCTTAAATGCCAGGGAAGCACTCACACCCCTGATGTCATGAGCTCTAGCTCCCACCTGGCTATCTGACCCTCTGTCTTCTGCAGTATAAGCATTTCTGATTGTCTCCCTTAGCCAAAATGATATTGGTATTCTTGGACACTTCCTTCTTGTTCCGTCCTGTACTTACGAACAACCTCTGGACCCCACCCGGCCTGAGGTGCCTTGTTCTCTTTAAGTACTCCCTTAGTGCCCTGACGGGGCACAGGAGCATTTCAGCTTTGTCGTTGTCTACAAAGTCTGCCAAGGAAGGTATGGTAAAGGAGTCGAATCTGCCGTCTACTATTGTTGGATTTTGGGTCTTTGCCACGAATTCTGGGACAAACTCACACACCATTGATCTCCAACCTCTCGAGTGCTTTATGAGATATGAGAGGCCATGTAGCTCCCCCACCCTTTTGTTGAAAGCCAGGGCCAATAAGAAGACTGTCTTTTCAGGGTCAGGCTCCTATCCATGGACTGCCTTAGTGGTTCGTAAGGGGGTTTTGTCAGACTACTCAGATACCTTCAGGTCACGTCCCAATCTGGGGCTTTAGCTCCTTTGGTGGGCATGACTGTTCAAAGCTCCTCATCACATGGCCAACTCCCATGAAGACGATATGTCCACTCCTTTCATTCGTAAGACTGAGGCTAGAGCAGCCCTGTACCCCTTCACTGCAGATACAGACATATGTTTTCTGTTCTGAGATATATCAGAAAGTCTGCTAACTGCTGAATAGTGGTACCGAGTGGAGACCGTTCCCCCTACGACACCAATCACAGCATGCTGACCACTTCCCTTGGTTATACTGTCGCAGATGATTTTCTGATATTACCTGTTCCATCTGAGTTTCTGCTTTCTGCGAAAAACCCTCGCTCTCGGAGGAGATACTTGACAGTCTCCACCCGTGAAGCGATAGGGACTTCACGACTGGTGGTACCTCTCCACGTGAGGCTGACACAGAAGGTTGCTCCATGGAGGTAACTCTCTTGGCACATCTACTAGGAGTTCCAGTAGGTCGGAAACCACTCTGCTTTTCGGCCATAACGGGGCCTACCAGGGTCATCTTGAGGTTCTGAGACCGCATTACCCTGTTCAGAACCTGACTGGATTAGACAAAAGAAAAATTGGAGGGAAATGCGTACACATCCAGATTGTCCCAGGGGTGTTGTAGCGCATCTTCTGCTGCTGCCTCTGCGTCCGGGACTACTGAACAATACACTTCCAACTTTTTGTTGTACCTGGTTGCGAATAGGTCTATGATCGGTCCTTCCCACAAAACATGAGCCGCCTGTCCCACTACCTGTTTGGTTGTAGGACCACTCCGTTCCCCAGAATCTGATCCCTGCGGCTCAACTTGTCGGCCACTATGTTTCTTTTTCCCGGAATATACCTGGCCTTGATGTCTACCAGTTCTCTATAGCCCACTGGTGAAGTTGAACTGTCATCACATGTAACTGCCGAGAAACTAGGCCTCCTTGCTTGTTTATATAAGCTACTACTGTGGTGTTGTCTGACATCAATACCACCGAGTGTCCCTTTACTCTCTCCCTGAATTCTTGTAGAGCCAGGAAAGCTGCTTTCAACTCCAGCACGTTTATATGGAGTTCTCTGTCCTTGCAACTCCATTTTGCTGACACCATCAACTCCTCCATATGGCTCCCCAGCCTTCTAGTGACGCATCCGAGACAGCAAGAGGTCTGGGGAGGATTGTTGAAGGGGGACACCCACTGTCAGATTGTCGTCGTCCACCCACCACCAGCAAGTCAATTTTCCTCACTTCTGCCGACAAGGGAATTTGCTCGTACGGGTGATCTACTGTTGGTGACCAAAACTCCTTCATCCTCCATTGTAGGGACCGAAGGTTGTAGCCTTTCCTTGTGGTACTAGCTTCTCCAGGGAGGTTAGGATTCCCAGCACCACCTGCCACTGTCTTGCTGGCTGTGTACTGCTTTCCCAGAAAGGCATTCACCACTTGTTTTTGCATTTCTGTACTCTTTGGTCTGTCGGGAATACTTTGGCTTGTGTTGTGTCTATCACCATTCCAGATATTCCAAACGTTGACTTGGATCCAGCTGCGACCTTCTGCTGATTCACCACAATACCTAGGCTGTGACAAAGCTGCAGGAGGGCCGCCCTGTCCCTGAGTAATTTCTCCCTGGACTTTGCTATCACCAGCCAATCGTCCAGATATCTTATCAGCCTGATCCCCTGAGCGTGCGCCCACGCCGACACGAGGGTGAACACTCTTGTAAAAACTTGAGGAGACGTTGTCAATCCGAAGCACAGGACCTTGAACTCGAAAAGCTTCCCTGCAAGACTGAAGCGGAGAAATTTCTTGAAGACTGATGGACTGGTATCTGAAAGTATGCGTCCTTTAGATCGACTGGTCAGCATAAAGTCTCCGATTCTGACTGCTTGTAGAACCGTTTTTCGGAGTTTCCATCTTGAAACTGGTTTTCCTTATACGATTCAGCGTTTGACAGGTCTATTACTGTCCTCCATCCCCTCCCCGTTGGCTTTGGGTACCAGGAAAATCCTGCTGTAGAAGCCTTTTGTCGGACTGCATACTTGTTGCACAGCTCCTTTTTCCATCATCTTCTTCACTTCGTCCTGCAGAATAGTGGCCTTCTGAGATTTGTGGGCATAAGTGACGTGGGGTAATGGTTGATCTGTCAGGGGCGGGGTTACCTCGAACGGAATCAAATACCCGATCCTGAGAACATCCACCACCCACTGCTCTGCCCCTAGTTCCTGCCACACCTTCCAGTGATTTGCCAGGCAACCCCCCACTGGTGTGGCCGATGATGGGAGGCGCCATCCTATCTTCTTGAGCCTCTCCCCCTTCCCCTATTGCCCCTTCCTCTGTTGTTTCTATTGTGAAAGGGCCGATGAGTTATCCTCTTTGGGGAAGAGGGTCTTGTGACTCTATTAGGGATGCTATGTCTCACTGGTTTCTTTCGACGACATCTGCTGTTGTCTTTCCCTCCAAAGGAATAGTTTGACTGTTAGAGGTTTTCCTAACTGCCTGTTGCACCAACCTATCGTTAGTGTCCATCCTTCTTCTATCTATCGCTTCTTATCCAGTATGACTCTGGCAACAGTAGTTGCGATTCCAAGATATCCCCATTCCTCATTGCTAACAGGGAATCCAAATCCACATTGCGGCTTAGTCTAGCCAATGCTGCATCTCTCCTCATTAGCAGGATATTTGCCCAAACATTGCACTTACGTTTGTCAGGTACGCAATCGCCTTGGACCCTGACTGTAGTAATCTAATGAACAATGGTTTCATCCACTACTTTCCTTGATGCTTCCGAGGATGCAATTTTCGCCACTGCTGTTGACCAAAGGTCTAACCAGGACGCAGCCTGAAAGACAAAAGAAGCTGTTGCTTCTAACGTGGCAGCCTCTTGGTACGTCATCGAAGGGCACTCCATTTTAACCTGATCCAAGGTTAATCCAGGCCTTAACCTTCAACATTAGGGTTCATTGTCTAGACAGCAAAGGGACCTTCGGTGTCATATAATATTTCCTTTGCTTTATCATTGGAGGGGGAATAAATTTTAAATGATCTATTAGATCTTAAGGAATTATCCCTCCCTGCAATCTTTGCGTTTACGTGTTGCAAGACCGATTCCGCATGCTCGAACAAGGCAATTCATACGACACCTTGGTATCCCTCTTTAGTCCAAACGCCATGTCAATTCCAGAGGAAGCATACTGGCCGGTGTTTTCTGTCTTCTCCGAAAGGCTATTGAATTGACGAATCAAATCAATAACCTCTGCATACGAGGCCAGAAACTCTTGGTTTTCTCCTTCCTCCGGCTCTAGTGTACCACTCTCCGTCACGAGAGATTGTCTCGCCTCTATCTTCTGACAGACGGCCCGGAATTCCACGGCCACCTGCCCCTACGGCCGCGGCCTCTTTGATCTTTGCTGGCCGCTGTTGGCTCGATCCCAGATAGTCAGCAGGGGAACGAGAACGTCTCACTCTTTCTCTGCTCACGGATCTAGAGCGAGAATCTCGTCTAGATCTCCAAGATGAAGGCTCCCTTAAGACAGAGGTAAGTTCGTCTTTATTAGCATTGGCATCGTTTTCGAGCGTCGGCGAGCCCGGCCTCGGCCTTCTATCCAGACGGACACTGCCTTCCACGAACGTATCCGCCGAGGTTGCCAACTCTCTATTTTTCGTACTTTTAATAGGAGCCTTATCGTCCTTCGTACGTATTTTGCAACGGCCTTACGGGCGAAACTGGGACCTGCATTCCATCCTCTGCTGCACCTTTCGCCGCCAAACGTCGATTTTACCAGAGGGTATCGCAGTTTTTGCGATCCGAACTGGCAACTCCGCCTCGGCCGCTAGCTCGCCGGCCGTCACCTCTCTCGCTTGTTCGGACTCTTGCGAACGGCTTCGTCTGGCAACCTTGTGCTTAATAGCCACTGATTTTCCGACCTTCTTGCTGACTTGGAAATGACAGTCTTCGTCCAAAGAAGAGGAAGAATTGATTCTTCTCCTCTTGGGCCCGAGGATCCGCTAGGAACTCCCGAATCCTCCTCCCCAACGCTTGACTGGAGCTCGCCGTGACGTTTATCAGACTTAGCGATGACGCCGAACTAGAGGAAGAAGACGAAGAAGGCGAATCACACTTTTTCTTTTTGTCTCTCTTATTCATTCTCTCTATATCCTGTAACTTCTGCATTACAGTTTGCATTGACGGATCAGAAGGCGTATTAGCGTCTGGGTGCAGCGAAAAAGGCCGAGAATCGGTCTGTGACGTCATCACGCCTGCCATCTCAGAGTGTGACGTATGTTGTGACGTCATCCCTCTCGTAGGGAGAGACTGAGAGGTTTCTGCTGGTACCGCACGTTTGCTGCCAAATTACCTCCCACGTTCTGCATCGCTGTAAAATACTGAGTGGGATGGAGAAGCAGCGGCATTAATTCCCATAAATTGCAAGCCCCAGGGGATGAGGAACATTCAGCGCTGCCGGACCCTGCTGGAACCGTGACGTCATATAATGCGCAAGCAGACCATCCAAGGTTGGTACGCCTGGTAGGCCTAGCGCTGACCACGTACCATCTAACCTATGCGCTTGCGTAGCAGAGCCTGGAACAAAGATGGCGGATCTCCCCTCTACTTGCTGGGAACAAAGGAGAGTGCAAATTATTCATAAAATTACCCAAGGCCCCTCCTGACGTTTCCGATACAGAACCGCTAGGAGAAAACCGAAGGGGTATGAGACAATTCAAAAGCAGGTGGAGAAACATATGGAGCAGCCTGGTTTATTACCGATACAAAAGAAGCCGGTAAGGTTTGGTCATCCAAAGATGGCGTCACCCCCTTTCTTTTGTATTGGCTTTTCCCATAGAACTTCTTCCACTGTTCCACCGACCAACCGCGACAAACAGAACACGGATTAGTACCGTACATACGTTTTCCCTGCACCTACTACACGTTGGATGAGGATCCGTCGACACCGAGGTTAGGAACTAGAACAAGGGAAGCCACTGACTCCTGGGCATTTCCTTTGTCTCCTCTTCGAAGCGGTAGACGATCCCGATGTTGAGGCAAAATTCTCCATCATACCACGTATACACTCTTACCACACACTGATCACACTTGGAGAAAGAAAAGGAATGAAAAATAAAAATGAACTGGATAAAGAATGGGCAAACTGAAAAAACCGGCTTTAAATGAGATAGACAGTAACACGTCTTATCTTAAAGGCGGTAGGAAAATAACTGATGGGTCACAGGTAGCCGTGGGCATTCTGGGTATACTGCCCCGTGACCTGGTATAGATGCCATTAGTCCCTGGATCTCACAAGTGTAATTTTAATTCTACCGGTTTCCAGCTTGGCGCTAGTAAATCCTAATGTTAAGACCGAAGGTTTGTTTTCGTGTATGAACAAATAAAGAATTTGTTGTCTGATGGCCTTCAAGGAAATGGTTCCACCATTCTCTCTAATAAAAAGAGGACCTGAAGACCTATTAGAAGTTCTGTCAAGATAAGATTTTAATGTAATAACTGGACATAATGATGGGTCCTGTGGAAGAGGGACAATCTTCCACGGAGACCATCTGTTCTGAGGGTCTTCATTCTTTGCCAAGAATTTCAGATCCGGAGAAAGCAGAACTCCTGACGGGAGGAAATCAACATGATTTGGTTCTCTAGAGAGAGCTGACAGTTTCAGATATTCTAGCACCTGAGGCCAGGCTCAGTAAAAATAATGTTTTCCTGAGAAGGGTTATATGAGCATGATTCATTATCGTATCTGAAGCTAACTTGAGTATGTCCATTTAAAAACCAGGAGACCGTATGAGGCCGTTTACTGGTCTCAGACAAGCACATGCTCTAGGGATAGACGAGAAGTACGAATCTGTTAAATCAATATTAAAGCCAGACTGAAATATCTTCCTCAGGCGGATTTAGTCGTAGTAATGGTACTAGCAGCTAGGCCTTGTTTTCGAACAGGTTCTTAAAAAAATGAAAATGCCAGATTCGTAGTCATTGTCTGAACCAGGGTGACCAGATGTCCCGTATTTGACGGAATTGTCCCATATTTATGACATTTGTCTCGTGTCCCGTATCGACCCTCCCCGGGATGCCTTTTGTCCCGTATTTTCAATATTTGAAAAAAAAAATTACAATTATACTAGTTGAAATTTGCAAAATACGGGATAAAGGCGGCCGCCCAAAATTGGCAACAGTGCAGTGGGCCGAGAACGAACAAATCTGTCCTTGGTATTTGATTTTTTAAACATAAGGCAGCATGTCCGACAAAAAGTGCACAAAAAGTGAAGAGAAAATATGTACTTTTAGACCAGCGTGGCAAAATTACAGTGATTTCAAGCACGGTGTACTGAGGGAATGTGCGACAGCATGGATCAACAGCAGCACAAATCAAATAAACATGCAGCCTCAGTTGCAGCTGTGTTGGGAATAAGATCATTATTCCCAGCAAAAATTCTAGGGGCAGAAAAGGTATGGTATTATTATATATATATATATATATATATATATATATATATAATATATATATATATCTATATATATATATATATATATAATATATATATATATATATATATATATATATATAGAAACCTAGCCACCTGGGGGGGCAACCAAGTCCTTATGGGTGCCGGTCCCAAGCCCGGATAAATAGGGAGGGTTGGTGTCAGGAAGGGCATCCGGCTGTAAAAATCTGTGCCAAAACCAAAAATGGAATGAGCCGAAATATGGAAAGAGGTAATGCTAGGGCGTACTCCGTAAACGACGCACAGAGACATCGCCCTAACTCTGTGGTAAGGCGAGGGCTACTGCATCAGGAGCGGGTGCAGCTAAAGAAGCGAGCTCACATTGGGTTCAGAGTATGTCAGCTAAATGTTGGGTCCATGACTGGGAGAGGTAGGAGAATGGCTGACTTGATGAGAGAAAAGAAAGTAGATGTTGTGTGTGTGCAAGAAACGCAGTGGAAAGGAAATAAAGCTAAAGAGTTGGGAGATGGATATAAGCTATATTATAGTGGAGCAAATAAACAAGGTAGAAATGGAGTTGGCATAGTACTGTCTAGTGAACTAAAGAACTCGGTAATAGAAGTGCATAGAAAGAATGACCGTATCATCAGATTGAAGATATGTTATGGAGGAGAGATTCTGAATATTATAAGCGCATATGCACCACAAGTTGGTTGCACAGAAGAAGAGAGCAAAAAGGGGAAATTTCTGGGGAGAGCATGGATGGAATAATGCAAGAACTGGAAGAGCATGAGAGGGTGATAGTTGGGGAGGCAGATTTGAAATGGCCATGTCGGAAGTGAAAATGAGGCGATGGCTGGGTGCATGGGGGCCATGGAATTGGGGAGAGAAACCCAGAAGGAGAGAGTGTAGTGGACTTTGCTGTGTCATTCGACATGGCAATAGTAAACACATTTTTTGAGAAGAAAAGGGAACACCTAATAACTATAGGAGTGGGGGAAGATTCTCCCAGATAGACTATTTCTTGTATAAAAGGATAAATCTGGTGGAGGTCAAGAACTGCAAAGTTATTCCAGGCGACCATGTAGCCCCCCAACACAGGCTGCTATGTATGGACTTGAAGTTGAAAAGGGAAAGAAAAACCAAAGCTAAAGGGATAAGGAAATTAAATGGTACGAATTACGAGAAGGAAGGGGGATAAGAGAGAGTTTAAGAGGAGGGTTTTTGGAGGATATTGATATAGGGATTGAAGATGTTCAAGAATGGTGGGCACGAAATGCAGCAGTAATAAGAAGGCATGGAAAGGAGCTGCTAGGAGGAGACATCTGGTATCATATGGGAAGAAAAGGATAGTTGGTGGTGGGATGAAGACATTGAGAAAAGTAGTAAAAGAAACAAGAAGGAGCAAAGAAAAGATGGGAAGAGTCACAGTCAGTGGAGACAGAAATAGGTACAGAGAGAAAACAAGGTGGTGAAAAAGGTGGTAGCCCAAGCTAAAGCAAAGTCGTATGATGATGTGTATAATGAGCTGGGGACAAAGGAAGGATTAAAGAAGATGATGAAGCTATCAAAGGCTAGAAATAAGAGCACCAAAGTATAACACACATCAAACAAATAAAGAATCAAGAGGGTGTAGTGCTTAGAAAGGAGGAAGACATTGTGAAGAGATGGAAAGAATATTTCGAACAGTTGTTAAATGAAGAAAATAATAGACTAATAAGAGAGGATGGGCAAGTGACATTGGCATGGTAATGAGGTTTTTTTCTAGGCAAGAGGTACTAAATGCACTGAAGAAGATGAAGAATGGGAAGGCAACCGGACCAGACAGGATCCCGGTGGAGGCATGGAAAGCATTAGGAGATGAGGAGTGGATATACTGTACGATCTTATGATAAAGATCCTTGAACAGGAAAAGATACCAAATGAGTGGCGTGGGAGTATATTGATCCCAATTTTTAAAGGGAAAGGCGATGTCCAAGAGTGTGGTAATTATATGGGGCATTAAATTGATGTCCACACTTTGAAGATACTGGAAAGGATGATAGATGCTAGACTGAGAGAAGAAGTACAAATAGGTAAAGAGCAGATGGGATTTATGAAGGGAAGGGGAACAACAGATGGTATATTTTGTCTGAGGCATAATGGAGAAAATTCGGGGAAAGACAAAGGGACCTACATATGGTATTTCATTGACCTTGAAAAGGCTTATGACAGAGTCCCGAGACAAGAGGTATGGAGGAGCCTGAGGGAGAAGATGGTGCCAGAGAAAGTATGTGCGATTGATACAAGAGATGTACCGGAATGTATTTACCAGAGTGAGGAGCAGTGTTGGGGAGACAGAAGGTTTTGAGGTGAGAGTAGGATTACACCAGGGGTCGGCTCTGAGCCCATTTATCTTTAACATAGTGATGGATGTTATAATAGAGGAAGTAAGGGAGACAGTTACCATGGAACATATTGTATGCGGATGATATTGTTGTGTGGCAGAGAGCAGGGAAGATCTGGAAGTGAAATTGGAAAGATGGAGACAAGTACTGGAGGACAGAGGAATGAAAATAAGTAGATCCAAGACAGAATATATGTGTACCACCACTGAGGGGGATGATAGAGAAAGTATTCAGCTTGGTGGAGAGCAAATAAGGAGAGTTGATAAGTTTAAGTATTTGGGATCTTTTGTTAACGCTGGAGGAAGTATGGAAGAAGAATAAAACATCGGGTACAGGCAGGCTGGAACAACTGGAGAGCGCCTCGGGAGTTCTTTGTGACAAAAGAGTGCCGCTTAGGTTAAAAAGGAAAAGGTTTCACAAGACGGTGGTAAGAACAGCAATGCTGTATGGTACGGAAACAGCAAGCATGAGAAAAGCAGAGCAGAAGAAGATGGATGTGGCAGAAATGAGAATGCTTAGGTGGATGTCTGGGGTAACAAGAGTGGATAGGATCAGAAATGACTACATAAGGGGGTCAACTAAGGTGGTGGAAGTATCAAAGAAAGTGCAGGAGGGGAGGCTGAGATGGTATGGACACCTGTTGAGGAGAGATGAGGACCACGCTGGGAGACATACTATGGGAGTGGAGGTGCAAGGAAGAAAGAAAGAGAGGGAGACCAAGAAAGAGATGGAAGGACTGTGTGAGAGGAGATTTACATGAGAAGGGAATTGATGAGCAGAAGCGCAAGATAGAAATAGATGGAAACGGCTCATCCGAAACGGCGACCCCATATAAAAATGGGAAAAAGCTGGGAAGAAGAAGATATATATATATATATATATATATATATATATATATATATATATATATTGTCCAACTACCTCTCCAATTTAGGTGTCCCTTATTTCAATTTTCAAAATCTGGTCACCCTGGTCTGAACATCTAATTCTTTTAGAAAGATGGCTAACTTCCTCAATGCCGAATCATACTGCCGGAGTGTCGATTCTCTTTTGTCTGATTCCACGAACAATGTGTTTAGCGGATCAATATTAGCAGCTTTCTGTGCCGCAAACTTCATGAAGTCCATAAAGTTATGGGTTGGGAATCCGTCCGGGACAGAGTTTCAAACTCTAGTAGAAGAGGAAACCAATTGCTCTTCGGCCAGTTGGGTACTACCCAGTGCTATCCGCCCTTTGAAAGATCTGAGATTTGTGTAGAACTTTCATAGAGGTTTATTGGCGGAATAGGTAAATTTTCTGCCAATTGTTCCAGTCTATGGACATCGCATCTGTGGCGTGAGCCAGAGGATCCAAATTGGGAGCCACATAACATGGAAGTTTGTGGTTGGACTCCGTGGCGAACAGGTCTACCTAAAGGCCCGGTATTTGTAGGCAAATCCCTGTAAGATTGATAGAGGTGGTGACAACCCCACGGGAAGTAGGTCCGCACCTGCCAGACGGTTAGCATGCGGAACTTGTCGCACTGAAATGTATGAGTTGAGAAGGGACAAGTCCAGAATCACTTTCTTTGTCCGTGTCCTTCTTTGGCACGGTGAACTGACTTTCTTTATTGCCTTCTTTTGAAGGTCTTTGGCATAGTCTAGAAGGTCTGTCGTTGGAATCTGGTGGAATCAGACTGGTGGAGGAGGCCCTTTTATCCATCTCCACCCCAGACCTTTTGATGCGATACTGTGGGCCCACGGACTGAAGGTCCATGGTCCCGGTAACAGGTAGCCAGTTCTCCCAGCCTACCTGGTAGAGGCTCAAAGATTGGATGAGGTCTTACTTCCTCTGCCTCCTCTGGAACCTCTGCCTCTGGAGAGAGCTCTGGAACCAGCTCTGTGCCAGTAAGCACTCTTGCTCTGCTTCCCCTTGCTGTCGGTTATACGTAGCCTCGAAACGCCCCTTGCGCTTCAAACGAAGCGTTGAAGGCAGGGGACGTCACGAAAGTAGCCGAACTCGAGGACTGTTGAGTTGGCTGACTCTGCAGCAACACCAATTGTTGTTGTGGTCGTGCCTTAGAGGTCGAAGGTTGACCAATCTGGGAGACATGAACTGCCTGAATCACCGTCTGTGTCTGAGGGGCCTGGAAGGGAGATACTTCCTGACCCTCTTCCTACCTTGAGCTGTGGTCCGGAGGTCTCATAGAAATTCCTTTTGGAGGGAAGACCCCAGCGGACACGAAGGTTCTGATTAGCCCTAGCAGCCTCACTGATGATGCTGTTAACTATGTCTTCCAGGAAAGAGATTAGGTCCCCAGATTGCTGCTTTAATGAGCTTATTAGGCTTGTGTCTAATGGAAGCATCGGCAAGGACATGCTTCCTGCAGTTCCGCCTAGCAACCACAAAGTCATAAAGGTCACACTGAAAAGTCTGCTAAAGTGACTTTGTTAGAACCCGGAATAGAGGTTCCCGATCAAGAGTACAGAAGCCGTCAACTCCCATGTAGTAATAGAGTTGATCGACCTACTCGGTCTACACCTGGACTCAAACTCTGCCTTTACCATGGCATCCGGGATCTGGGTAGTCGTTCATTAAAATGAGTGGAAGCACATTCCGGATCAAGTTTCCCCACTGTGAACGTTTCTGGAGAGCCCACCCAGCACTCCAGATCTCCGGGAAAGAGCAGAGAGGTAGGCTTTGTCTCTCGAAGCTGAGGCATCAGCTTTCTCCTCCATTCCGGCCTGCAGAGTTAACTCCGCGATCTTAAGACGTGCAAGGGGTCGGGATGTTATCCCCACCACGAACAAGGTGTAGCAACCCTTGTGGGGTGTCAGTCTGGTGTTGACGCACTCCCATTCTGAAAGGGTGCGACATGCCGACTGTGCCGGGTCCCTAGGATAAATTACAGTTTCCTTTAGGACCCTGTCTACCCTGACTAATGCTTCCTCAGCTAACTGAGCGAAGCCTGGGCAGGGAACTGGAGGTCCGCCAGGAAAAACTCGTAATCTTTCACAGGACGGGTTCCACAGCCTTCAATCGTCAGCATGCCATCCGAAAAGGGAGCATGCAGAACAACCGCCATGGGTCGCTGTCCTCGAATGGCAGAAGCTTAGAAGCGTCTGGCACAATGAAGGACTGCTGTGTGCCTCCGGACTGCATAAGTCCGGCCAGCAAAACTCTCCTGGGCTTGTAGTCTCTGAGCCAGAGACAGGATGGACTGACCCGATGTCTCCAAGCCTGAAGTGAGCTGAGAAGACATCGACTGAAACCTCGAGTCCACGATATTGCCCATCTTCTCCATTAGAAGATTAGCGAAGGCATCAGGATCGAAGCCGGACTCCGTAGGTCTGGCTTTAGATACCTTAGCTCTCGGCCCCTTAGGCGGGGGAGTAGCTTTAGCCGAGGAAGCCAAAGCCAGGCTGGGAGGGAGCCAATGACAACCTGGCGGAACTCGCCGGAGTAGGTTTAGTTGGTCTGGTAGCCCTAGGCAGTCTTCTTTTTCAGGGCTTTTACCTTAGGGATCACGGAACCAGACCTGTCCCCAAGGTTCATGGACTTTGAGAAGCCCTGAAAAGAGGAGGAAGAAGATGGAGTTAGGCTGAAAGAAAGTGATTTCTTTTCAGAAGATCTAGATCTAAAACTACCTGCCTCACTTAATTCTCTACCTTCTTCCAGCGCGTTGACGGTCATGGGTTCATGATGGATACTGATGGCCGCCACCTCTTCCGCCACCTCCTCGCACAAGGCTTCTTGGTCTTCCGGAGGGGCCTGGGTCTCCATCCGTATTTTGGCAATAATAGGGGCCGCCACTTCCCTAGCTACTGCCGAAAGTACATAGGGGCATCCGGCAGCGACGTTCCAACCAAAACCTCCAACCCAGACCCTTAGGGTGGCCAACGAGGAGGCTTTGAGCGCCTGAGGAGTCTGTAAGAGAGGACGAAATCAGATCCTCCAGTGGCGGAACGTGCCTTATTTTCAAATATATATGTAAGGATATATCATATAAATAGAGAACATTACCAAGGTGAGGATGGTACCTACCAACTCATCAGTCACATACTCAAACAAGGAGTAGCAAACTTCACAGCCATCCAGGTGCCAGACCAAGTGGTTATCGACCTCCACAGCACAACTGGCATGAGATCGACAGACCTCATGACCACACGGTTGTTGAGGACGGCTGTGCAACCCAACTCTTGACAGCGTACCATCTGTAAGTTAAAATTGGTACAAGAGTATCGTCAAATAGTTCCGCTGGAGTAAATTTCAGCGGTATGTTAACACTTAAGACTAGTTCTACTAAAACCCGCTGAAGGTAAACATCAACTATTATAATTTTACATAACGTAAAAGCTCTGATTGTTTCCGCCTGGTCCGGAATCCATAATCTCGGTATCGCAATAGCTATGACCGGTGGAGTTGGCCTGATACGAACAGAACAGGGAAACAAGGTAAAACCTAAGCCTGAGTCTGATCACACCAGAGTAGGATAGCAATTCCAGTCAATTGGAAACGCATTGCCTAAGCCCAGTTCCGCCCCCCACCGAAGTGAGGAAAGCAGCGAAAACACAGAGGAATATGGAAAACAGAGCGGCGGAACAGCGGTACGTATGACTCCGGCATATAACATTCTGGCGCATGTGATGGTAAACCACACCTCACCGGAATAAACACAGGCCCGGAGACATACCAACAGAGACTACATAATCTTCTAATCCTTAACCTCCTCCGACTAATCCCCCGGAACAGTGCTCGACGCTCCAGCTGCTGTTCACCAGTAGGATTACTTGGTCAGCGAGCTAACGAAGCACCGCCTGAACGAGTCCGGAACGGAAGGAAGAGCCTGGAGGAGAAATGTAAACTAGTAATCGCATGGCAATAGCAACCGGTCAGGTGATTACCACCCTCCGAGAAGCCGTGAAGTAGCCTACTACTAAAGGGGCACAAGACGGCAGGCCAACTGACACCCTAAAGGAGGTAACGGCCAAGGCTATAATTTACAAAATTTATTGATAAGGAATATTGGAAGTACCGACGAATAAAGGCAAGCCCATCTACGAGCCTAGCCTAACCCTCCAAAATCGGATACACTGATCTGGTCAGGTAGGCTAGGATAGCGCCTACTAGTACGTCACAAAAGAAGGACACCTCTAGAGCCTAAACCTAAGCCCCTCCCAAAATCGAACATACCGACCTGGTCAGGTAAGACAGGCCTAGCATCTACATTTACGTAACAAGAGAGGAAACTCTCTAGTGATGGATCACCCTCCAAAACCAATGTCGGTCTGGTCAGTTAAGCAAGGACTAGTACCAACTATGGGTAGCGAGTAGCATATTCAAACACCTAGCCTACCCTCCAAAATCTAGGCCTCGATCTGGTCAGGTAGGCTAGGGTTGGTAATATTCATGTATGACTTCCAAACTAACCTCATCAAAAGAAAATAAGCATATCAATAAAATATAATAATAAGATAATACAAATAATACCACATACACAACATGAATGAGCACAGAGAATGGATGAGGGCTTTCCTTTACCTCCGAAATAAATGGCGTAGTACTAAGCTAGCTAGCCTTAGACTGCCTCAAACACACTACTCACGCATGAAGTAGATTTGAAAAATAAAACAGCACTCTTGTGAGGAAACCAAATCGCTCATGAAGGACGGATGACTAACGAGGGAAACCCTCTAAATAAGGCCAAAAAATGTAATGGCTCCAACAGTGATACACAAGCTTATCGGTACACATCAGGAGCGAAATGGTAAAATTTTCACTGTGATGTGCAAAAGTGGTGAAAATAAGGTATGCATCAAAATAAAAAGTTGAGATGACTGAGTAACGCGGTACCTTGATGTAAACATGGCGGCTCCCATGCAAACACCTCAACTAATAAACTTCTCAAATAAGGGCAAACTGTTGCCTACCGTGTTCAAAGTCAACAATATACTCAACTTGGATGAAGATGCTTCTTGAAGATCAGAAGACATTATAATAAAAAAATAGCAAAATAAACACAAGCGAAAACTAAAGCGGTTCATGTTGTGAGTGCTATGAAAGGAATGAAGGTTCTTGGCAGAGGTAGTAGTGACGAGCGGAAGGTAGCCGTTGTAACGGCACCTCTCTGGCGGGGGATTTTGAGAGAGGAGAGATCTAATTGGCAAAGTATCTGTGATAGTGGCTTCCATTCGCCCTTGATGCTATACCGACACCCCATGAGGGTGATCGATTCAGAGGTAGTAACTCTGGCATTTCATATGGCTTTTTTCTCTGGTATATTTAGCATTTATTTATACCTAGAAATGAGTGCTATAGGAACATTTCACTGGGCGACACAGGTCAATCCCAGAAATTTCCTTTTTATATACTGTGTCCTGTCTTGGTGGTTAGTTAGTTATAAGTACTTACAAAGCACCATTACAACCACAAGATGAAGCATTTTTTGGTGTTCTTAATTATTGGTTCAGAAGTATTTGATCTAGCTTTAGAAATTTCTGTTTTTGTAATTCTATTGGTCCTTTTCTGTAGTGATAAGGACTGTCGGTTTGAGGGTTATTTGTTTTTGTTGATGTTTATGGAATATTCGAGGTTCTTGTGGATGGTTGAGAGTCCGATAGTGATATTTTTGTTCAGTTTAATGGTATAAATTTCATTAGTACTAGTATTTGATGGGAATTGTAAAGAATGATCAATTGATTCTTTACTGTCCAGATGTTGGCTGTCTGATTGGGATTGAGGGTATAGTGTTTTTCCCACTTGTGATGAGATTAGTACAATATCTTTTTTTTGTTTAAATGTTTTCTCCTGGTGTATTTGGAGTTTCTTTGGATTGATTGTAATTTTTTCAATATTCACTTTTTTTCCCTTATGTGGGGATTCATTCTGGTACTCTTTTCATTTCTTTTTGAAATAACTTGTTTATTTTTATCTTTCCTACTTGGAATTGAGTAGACTTCTAATCATGTATATTATTGTATTTTAACTTAAGGGAGTTAAGTATCAATTGTTTTGAGGGTAGTCCTTCTTCTTCAATGATGGGTAAAATAACTTATTATAGTTACCTTAATGCCATTTATTTCTTTTATATCTAAAGAGGTGGTGGACTGTTTTTTCATGGTTACCTGAGGTAACCATTCATTTCTTTTAATATATCAGCATTCCATTCTTGTGGTTGGACATATGTTTTTGGAATAGTTTGTTTTCTAGTTACATATTGCCTGCTGTTCGATATTTCTTTTATTTTTCAGCTTTAAGTTACTGAAATTCTCACCAGATATCTGGTCCAAAAAAAATTATCAAAATGCACCAGTGTTGGATTGAGAGGATAATTTCTATTTCTTTTTGGACCTTGCCTATTGGGATATCTGTGTATCAGATTTGCTTCCTCTCTGTAACATATGGTTCCATTGTTATTATGATTGAATCTTCTGATAAGTTTTTTACTTTTTGGTAGAATTTCTATGGGCCCCTCCCTGCCGGTGTTTAGGATCATATAATTTATTTGGAACTGGATGTTCCTTTGCTGTATTATTATCTTGAACTGACTGAGGGAGATTCAGGGATAAATTTACAGTGATCATCAACTGTGCCAAATTTTGTCCATCAAGAGAACGAAAAGAAAAATAATAACACATTTTGAAAATATATCACTGGCTTTTCGTGAAGTTAAATCTTCCGCTAATGGCACCAGTGAGAAATGACTCCCAAATGTCTGCATCCCTACCCTACCCCAAAAAGGGCTTGGCATAACATGATTAGTATGGCCCAAGAGTATTATGAAAATACAATTATCCCCATCCTAACCACGTCATGGGCAAACTGGACAGAATGCCGAGAGTTCTATTGCTAGAACCAGGCCCCCCTGGAATCCATGGTCCAGCTCCACAGAATAGTTCCGCTTGGAAAACCAGGTCCGAACATTGTCGGGTAGATGATAGATCTACCACATTTCCCACTATATAGCTTCGGATTTAACTTCACTCCAAGTTATGTTATGTTTTCTTATTTATTAAATAGTACTAAAAATTTTGACAAAAGTGGAAAAATTCACAGATATTGACCCAAAAATATATAATGTCATATGGGACTCTTGGGTTCGAACCTGGGAAGAAATTCCTGAGGTTTGGAGCCCCCTCAGCGCATCAAGGTGGTCCCAAAATGAGGGGGCCATGAAAAGAATGGAGTAGCCTCTTTGAAGAACTTAACAACCTAAGGATCCGCCCACTGCAACTCCATTCCTCCCAAAATAAGTGCAGTCTGGCACCAACAGGAGCACGAAGGAAGGGAGCAGGGTCTCACTTTCTCCTCAGAAGGGCTGTTGCAGGGGAGAAAAAACCTTAGCAGGAGCAGCAAAAATCGCCTGGGGGACGCTTAGTTAACTAAGCTAGCAAGTCAGGCATTGATTTTTTCTGTAAGGCAGACAGAACCTCCTTCAGAGTCTTGAGGGCACAAATGCAACTTACTGATTGTTGAACACAAGAGGGCTTACTTCTGAGTAACTGTCACACCCTTAGTAGCAAAAGGATACCAGAGCTCTCACTTTTTGGGGATCCACATGGTGAAAAGCTAGGCTAACTCATTCCAACCACCCTATAGACACAAAAAAAAATGCCTACCAGTCTGAAAGAGGTCCTCTGCAAGCACTGGGCAGTCCTCAATCTTCCTGGCTAATGCACCTACTGTCCAGTCTAGGATACTGAATATCTCCAATACCTTAAAAATATTCCTAACGACGTGATCCCGCTCAGGCAGAAGAAAACCTTAGCTGAAAAAAAGGAAGCACAAGGAGTTGCGTCAGCCAAGCCAAAGAAGTCTCCCTGGGAGGAGGCAGACACTCGTAAGAAAGGAGCTTCCATGGTGAAATAAAAGCAATTACTCTTCTTCAGCAGCTAATATGGAGGAAAAGAGAAAGAAGTTTTGTCATGATCCCTCTTGACTGATAAACCATTCCTCTACCTCACGCAGGGATCTCCTCAAGGAAGAAGAGAGCACTAATTTGAGAAGGCAAGGATCAGAAGGAAGTTTCTTCACGAGGAAAGTGGATTACTGAAAGAATTTTCAGGACTAAATCAAAGTAATTGAATTTAGTAAGTGATTATGCACACCACAAGTTGGCGCAAGTGGCTTGCACTCCAGTCCACTTAATATGGGAAACGTTCACAACTGCATGACACCAGGAAAATACTTCTGTACGGCAGGGACAAGTGAACCTTCTCTATCATGTTCCAGAGCACTGCTGAAGCAAGAGCCAGTATTCGATACTCAACTCACAAGAATGTTTCCCCCTAAACCCCACCACAGCCAAACATTGACACCACTCTCTCCTTACAAAGTTCCAACCCCTACCCTTTTCAGTTGTCTTCCTAAGGTATGGTGTAACATTTTGAAATTACTTTATTTACCAGTGGTTTGTAAATAACATATGCCCAGTAATCAAATTGTGAATGCAAAAGATTTTGTTTGTTTGTATGGTGCTTTTACGATGCATGGAACCAGTGGTTATTCAGCAACAGGATTTACGTGACTTCCAAACGATGTCGAGAGTGAACTTCTATCACCAGAAATAAACATCTCTCACACCTCAATGGAATGCCCGAGAATCAAACTTGTGGCCACCCAGGTGGTATGCCAACACCATACCAACCATGCCACTTTTGTCTAATGGGATGGTATTACATTCACAAACTACTTGTAAGGCAATTACTAACCAGCAACTTGAACGTACTCTAATTTCAGTAAACAAATCATAAATGCAAAAGTTTTGGCATATAAGGATGGTGTAACATTTGAGCACCATTTTTAAGACAAAACTATTCCAGGGCAACTGCAAGTAGCCGGCCAGTTGATAATCTGAAGGCTATGAAATATGTGTTCTTGTGGTTGTGTGATAATACCTAAATCCAGTGATATAACTGGAAAATAAGAACAAGGTGTTGTAAGCAATTGATGTGTAGTCAAGCGCGGCAGAAAACAGAATGAGGCGGTTAGCTAAGTTGTTCCTAATACTGATATTAGGGGGCGGCACAATACAGTGCACCCATTTAATCACAAGGAAGAAAAAAAAAATTTTTTAACTGCCTATTTTCTTAATTCAAACTCAAGAAAAACCCACTAAAAATGCATAAACCTGGTTTTTTAAAATTTTACCACAAAAAGTAAATTTAATCATAAAATTGATATAAAAATAGAGTAATTTGTGGACATTTCTCAGAGAAAAATACCATGAATAGGCAAATTTCCCACAAATAATGGGTAAATATGGTCCACAGAGAAATCAGCGAATATGTGAGTCAGCAAATGTCGAGAGCAGAAATATGGGAGATCCACTGTAGACCTACACGAAGTAATCAAAGCATTACCAGTGAATTTAGAATTTTGGGTGCTGTATGTGGAAAACTATAGCTATATAATTAATTACTGGGTAAGTCACTTACACAAAATTTCCATTTTTTCATGGCAACCACATGTTACATTGATGATCAATAAAGATATGTTCCTCTTTTTTTCTCTCAGTTTAACATGTTTTCTACTAAAAATTATCAAGATTCACCCTGCTTGATGTAACATCAAAATTTCTTACATAAAATATCTTAAGTACTCCTTATGTATCATTTTCATGACTTACCATCAATACATGAATATCATCATGTTGTATTCTTTAATCATTTTTAATCAGTAAAATTATGATGAGACTAGACACAGTCATTTTTTCAAAAATTTAAAAAACTAGCAATTGGCTAATCTGGTATATAATAAAAATTTAAAATTTTCTTAACGATTTGCTTATACAAAAAAATTATCATCTGTACATTGTGTGATGCATATACGCAAGTAAAATTATACTTAAAACACTAATCATATAAATCCTGTTACTTAAAAGATACCTGATACTACTATGTTTCCCCCCAAAAATGGGTTGTCATGTGAGCTAATTTATATGAATGATTTGGGCATGCCCACCCCTGCCTTATGGGGCATGCTGGGAATGCCAAAAGATCACAAATGAGGCCCAAAGGCAACCATAATGAAAGAAAACCATAATATAATGCCCGTTTACTGTACAGATCCTCTACAAACTGTGGATCATTGTCACCCTTGTAATATAAAAAAAAAAATTTAAAAATAAAAAAAAAAATAATTACTAAGCAGCCTAATTTTTACCATTTACTCCAGCAGACCTAGACACAATTATTGGTGTAATGTATTAAGTCCAATAGTTGCAGTTTTAAATGTCAACAAAAGAGGGAAAATTTCTGACCTGCTGTGATAACAATGATGGTTGCAGTTGTAACTGTGGTTGTTGTGTTACAACAGTTACATGTTTGGCAGGGGATGCCAAACCCTGATATGCTGCAGCAGGTGGTGGGCACAAAATGGATGGCACCAGCTGTGGCTGGAAAGGTGCTGCTTCTCCTCTACTGCTGCCACTATATCCACGACCACTACGATTTCCTTGATACAAACCATACTGGAAAAAATAAGTTATTTAATTTAACTTTCTAAGCAACTATTTCATTCAGTCCAGCTCAGACAATTTATCAACAACCTGTACGTTCGTGCAAGAGGTACCTGCTTGGAGAAGCACAGTTGTATCATATACAAGACCAAGTTTACTAAAATGACAAATTTTCTAAGAAAATTTGTATTTTTCATAGCTACAAACCTGAGGTCTTAACAATAGGATAATTTTTAGCACCTAACTAGATCTGGTTAAAACGCAGATGAAAGCAAGGAATCTTGTGATATCTGGCAACACATGCGTATATCGGGTGAAGAGTGGTCAAAGACCATGCACCTACGCCACCGCGTCAGTCTTTCCCAACTCAGGATGTCTTAACAAACAAAGGAGGGCCTAGGGGTGGGCAATATAATGTTAGACCTCAGGTTTGTAGCTATGAAAAATAAAAATTCTCTTAGAAAATTTGTCATTTATTCATACGCAAACAAACCTTCGGTCTTAACAATAGGATAGACTCGTACTTAGAGAGAGGTACAAGACATCCTAAACCGTCTGGGGACCTACCCACCAGTCCAGCTCCAGAAGAAATGACTTCTGGAGAGGGACTGAAGCCCGTTGAGAAGCTAGATAAATTGATATCTAACGACTCAGACCCTGAGTGACGTACAATGATATATGGGAGAATCATTGTATAGGGAACCAAAGATAAACTTTGACTGTTCAATAGCAAACCAATATACCTGGGTCTGTTACCACTCCCAATAGAGGGTTTGATATTTTTATATTAAGCAACCACACTATCAGTATGACTACCTTACTCACCTGTATCAGACCAGTCCAGCGAATGACAAGTCTATTCCTTAACCCGCCCGAAGGAAGAAGGAAAGGTACCAGAGAAAGGAGACCAGCCAACTCACTCATTCTCTCATCCACACAATCATCTTATGTAAGATACAAAAGTGCCCTGTTAAGGGACACTATGATTTACAAAACCTGTTGGGCAGCCACCACAGGACCCAGGGAAAACGTGTCCGTAGATCTGTGGGCAACATCCTTAAGATAGAAAGAAATGAATGTGGACTGGTGTAACTATGTGCCAGCGCTCAGCACTCTTATGTACAGCTAAGTTCTTTTTGAAAGCCAGAGAGGGACCAATACCCCTACCATCATGCGCTCTAACCTGCACAGACAAAGTGGCGGAATCATCAAGAGCCAAGTATGTATATCTGATGGCTTCCTGTATCCAAAAAGACATAGTATTCTTAGACACCTCTTTCTTTGTACGGCCTGTGCTAACAAAAAGTCTGCAGCAGCCTGGTCTAAGGTGCAGAGTCCTTTTAAGATAGCAACGCAGGGCCTAGACAGGGCACAACAAAAGCTCTTGGACATCACCATCCACAAAGTCATTTAGTGATGGAATGGAAAATTAAGTGAACCTGTCATTGTGCACAGAGGGATTTTGGGTCTTGGCCACGAATTCCAGGGCAAATTCGAAGGACACCGACCCCCAACCACTAGTTTGTTTGTTTGGTTGTATGGTGCTTTTACGTAGCATGGAACCAGTGGTTATTCAGCAATGGGACCAATGGCTTTACGTGACTTCCGAACCAAGTCGAAAGTGAACTTCTATCACCAGAAATACACATCTCTCGCTCCTCAATGGAATGGCCGAGAATCGAACCCGTGACCACCGAGGTGGGGCGCCAACACCATACGAACAATGCCACTGAGGTGCTCCCAACCCCTGGTGTGCTTCACATCATAGCTCAGATCATAGAGCTCTCCTACCCTCTTTGAAGATGCTAAGGCCAGAAGGAAAATTGTCTTGAGCATCAAGTTTCTGTCAGATGAGTGACACAAAGGCTCATATGGACCCTTACTGAAGCTCTTGAGAACCAAGGAAGCATCCCACGTTGGAGGCTTGAGCTCCCTAGGCGAACTCAATTGCTCAAACCCCTAACTAGCAAGAAAAATTCCCAGGATGAGGAAATGTTGATACCTTTAAAGTGTAACACCAAACTCTAGGCCGCCCTATAGCCTCTAATGGCAAAAACGGAAAAATGTTTCTCGTCTTTGAGGAAGGTTAAAAGTCTGTTATTTGCTGAATAGAGGTTGCAAGTGGAGAAAAACCCCGTTTACAACACCAATCACAGTAGATAGCCCATTTGCCTTGGTATACCGTGGAGGTTGACTTTCTCAGACTGCTGGACATATGCCCTGCTGTTCTCTGAGAAAAGCCTCTCGCTTGAAGGAGATACTTGATAGCATCCAACCGTGAAAAGAAAGGGACTCTACTGACTGGTGGAACATTTCTGCATGCGGCTGACACAGGAGATGCCGCCAAGGGGGAATTTCTCTCGGAACCTATGACAACGATGACAGCAGATCTGGAAACCATTCCGCCTGAGGCCACAGAGGGGCTACCAAAGTCATCCTGAGACCCTGTGGACTCATCAGCCTGTTCATAACTTGACAGATCAAACAAAATGGAGGGAAGGCATACACTTCCAGGTTGTCCCAGAGATGTAAGAATGCGTCCACGCTAACGCTAAAGGATCTGGAACCACTAAACAGAATATCTCCAGCTTCCTGTTGAATAGTCACAAAAAGGTCCAACAAGGGTCTTCCCCAAAACTTGGGTTTATCTGCTACCACTTGATGAAGGGACCACTCTGTGCCTAGGATCTGGTCCCGACGACCGTGTTTGTCTGCGACCACATTCCGTTTCCCTGGGATATACCTGGCTGAGAGCTCTACCAAATTGCTGACTGCCACTGGTGAACCTCGACGGTCAAGGCGTGAAGTTGACAAGAAACCAGGCCTTCCTGCTTGTTCACATAGGCGACCACCGTGGCGTTGTCCGACATGAGAATGACAGAATGATTCTACCTTCTCCCGAAACTCCTTCAGACCCAGGAAGGCTGCCTTCAACTCCACGAAGTTGATATGTTGCTGTTTGTCCTCCAAACTCCAAACGTCTGATGCAATGAGGACGCCTAATTGAGCCACCACACCTGCGAGGGAGGCATCTGAGAACAGAAGGAAGTCTGGTGGAAGAGACCGCAGAGGGACACCCTTCAAAAAATTTTGGTCGTCCAACTACCAACGAAGGTCTTCTCTCACTTCCAGAGACAGAGGAACTTTTAACAAGGGTGAGTCTCCCACCAGAGACCAGATTCCCCCAGTCTCCATTGCAGAGACTTTAGATGAAGATGCCCATGAGGGACCAGCTTCTCCAGGGAAGACAAAACTCCCAGAAGAACCTACCACTGATGAGCTGACTGATGTGGTTCCGACAGGAATTCATGCGCCACCAATCTCTGATCTGACAGAAAAACTCTTGCAACTGTTGTATCGATGACCATGCCCAGGTAGAGGATCCTTTGACTGGGTATGAAGTTTGACTTTTCCTGGTTGACTACGATGCCCAGTTCCAGACAGAACCGAAGTAGACGATCCCTGTCCTGCAGCAGCTTTTCCCTGGAAACTGCTAAGACCAACCAATCATCGAGGTACCTCAGCAAACGGATCCCCTAAGCATGGGCCTAACTTGACACAAGAGAGAAGACCCTTGTGAACACTTGAGGGGCTGTTGTCAGTCCGAAGCATAGGACTTTGACCTCAAAGACCTTGTCCCCGAGAGAGAAGCGAAGGAACTTCCTGGACGTCAGATGAATAGGGATCTAGAAGTATGCATCCCTTAAGTCTATTGACAGCATGAAGTTGCCTTCCCTCACAGCTGCCAACACTGAACCGTGTCTTCCTGATGAAGTGATTCAAGGTGGATAAGTCGATCACAGGTCTCCAACCTCCCAAGGCCTTGGGCACCAAGATGATGTGACTGTAAAACCCCGGAGACAGACACACCACTTCCTCTATTGCACTCTTGTCCAGCATCTTCTGCACTTCCTCCAGGTTCAGAGAATCTGGAGGACATGCCTTCCTAAGCTGCAGCTTGTCCGACAGACGAGGAGAGAAGTCGAATGGCAGAAGGTACCCCACACGAAGGACATCTACCACCCACTTCCCGCTCCATAACTCTGCCACTTGGCCCATACCCAGACAGGCACCCCCCCCCCCCCACCAATGGCACAGGAGAGGGAGAGGCACCTATCCTACTGACGGCCCCCTTTACCTTTGCCCCTTGGGCCCCTTCTTGGCTTAAAGGAACAAGAGCGAAAGGGACGTTGGTCCTCTGATCTAGGCTGAGACAAACAGGGAGGCCCTGCTGAAACCCAACTCCTTGACGGCCTACCAGGTGAAGATCTTCTTGACAGGGGGAGGAGGAGCCGGATGTCTCCGAGGATGAGACTCCGACTTAGACATGGCCTGGTGCACCAGTCTCTCTTTGGTGTCAGCCCAGCACCGGTCTATTGCATCTTCCAGCTCAGTCCGAGGAAACAAAAATTGGGACTCCAACAGGTTGCTATTTCTCAATGCCAGCAAGGACTCCATGTCAACTGATTCTTCATCCTAGATAAAGCCACGTCTCTTCTAATCAGGAGAAGGTTAGCCCATAAATTAACACTGCGGTGAGCCATATACGAAAACGCCTAGCCTCTGGAGTGCAACAGACTGGCAAGTGAGGATGCGCTCACTAACCCTTCTGGGGACTTGTCAGAAGTTATCTTGGCAATGACCATAGACCAGAAGTCCAGCCAAGAAACCGTCTGGAACATGGAGGCTGCCATAGATTCCAACGGTGAGGCATCCTGTGGAGACAAGGACGGAGCCACCGACCTCATCTGCGTCTTCCAAATCGCCGCCATCTTGGACGCCTCCGACTCTGGAATAAATGAGAATGATGAAAAAGCCTCCCCCTTCCCAGGAATCAAATTAACTTCCGAAGAAGGGGCGACATTACAAAAATTAGCCTGAGGGCCTCCCAATACTTCCAACGACGAATTGATGGAAGAAAAGGAAGGAGACAAAGGCACAACACTACTATAGAGTGTGAGCACTGCAGGAGATGAAGCATCGGGAAGAGAAGTAAAAACTTCCCATGAAGGAAGAGTAGAAACTCTCCGATGGTCTTCCACTGCTCTTTAGGCCATGCACTGCATTCCGTGCAAGGATTCTTTATTGTACAAACATTAGAGCAGCACCTACTACACGTGATGTGGGGGTCAGTCGCAGCCGAAGCCAAAAAACGAGAACACAGAAAACCTGGAATTCCAGGGCACACACGTTGACGAGGCCAAGAAGGAGCAGAAAAGGCCATAACAACAGCCACACACACACACACACACTAAACACAAACAAAACGGGCAATGAGCCGGGTAAAGGCCGAGAGAGGTCAACCACAATTCTCGCCCAGGCGGTTAAGAAAAAGACTGACACGGTGGTGTAGGTGCGTGGTCTTTTGACCACTCTCCACCCGATATATGCACGCATTGCCAGATATCACAAGATTCCTAGCTTTCATCTGTGTTTTAACCGGATCCAGCTAGGCGCTAGAAATTATCCTATTGTTAAGACCAAGGGTTTGTTCGCTAAATGAAGCAAAAAGAAATATGAAATTGAAAATTTTACATTTATTAAGCAAGCTCTAGATTACATTTGAATGGAAGACAAAGTACATGGTTAAAATTTGAAGAAAATGAACCTAAGCAATGGCAGACAAAGTACACTAGGTTAAAATCTTAAGATAATGAACCTGAGCATAACAGGATCATTGATAAAATTGAAATGTATAATAAAATCCCAAAAGTCCTGGTGATTATAAACTGGTTACCTTTGAGTCCAGTTGTCTTATAAAACACTGCCACATTATATTTCATAGTTTTACGAGACCATTTGGATAATTTGGTATGCTCTCACAGGGCTGGCTTAAAGGCTGTTTATCAATAATAAATTTTACATGATAGCTATTAAACTTTCTAAAAACAATGAAAATATTTATAATAAACTTAATTATTTAGATACATGAATGGTAAATGACAAACTCCTACCTGGTTGGTAATCTGATTGTTAAAGGTAAGAGTTACGGAGCCATTAGTAGAGTGGACATAATTAGGCATAAGAGAGGGAGGAAGAGCTTGTGCTTGTGATACTGCAGCAGTTGGATATGGTGGAGCTGGTCGACGACACACTTCCATCATCTGAGAAAATAAATAAATTTTTATAAGTAACATCTCATCATTGCAAATGCAGTTTGTACTTAAGAATGCTATCTGCATTTACACTATGGGTTATGGTAGAGAAAATTACAAATAGTACAAGAACTGTAAATATTTAATACATGAACCTCCTGTACATTTGTGTTGTCTTTCACTGTCTCTACTTGTACTTTTTCACCCTGTAATACCTATCATTTCTGTAAAAATTTATCAAACCACATGCAATGCATGTACCAGTGATGGTTGTGTACATTTAAAAACATATTTCACACTACAACCTGGTCCACAGGCCAAGTGTAAATGCACTGTGTGGGGTTTATTTTTTGGTGCTTCAAGTTTTTGTTCCCTTGGTTATTGTTTCATTATAATTTTTATGTTCTTTTTGGTTAAGCTTGTATATCACTTACTTTAATCTATCATTTTTCTACATGGTATACATTTCCATTACTTACTTCCTTGGCCTAAAAATTATCACTGAATTATTCTTTCTTGATAGTTGATAAAATGCAAAAATTTTCACACTCTTACCAATAATTAAAAACAAAACAGTACCAAATAACAAACAGCACTTAATACTCTGAAGCTAAATTTCTATTAATGCAAAAGAGACATGTACATGGTATTGGACTCACTACAAAAAATATAAATACCCATGAAAGTGGACAAAGGTTAATTAACATCATGGCTAACTCCTAAAGAAGATCGTAATGAAATGTTCTCAATAAATTAAAAAATGAAGATAGTATTGAAGTGTTCTCAATAAATAAAACAATGAACTCTCATATCAGTGTCAGATTCTCCAGACTTCCGTATAAATTAAATTTCTCTTACAAGAGAACAACAGAGTAATTTTGCATGTTACCTGCATTGAATCTTTGACATTTGAACAATGAGGGTAATCCAACAAGTGCTGTAGGGTGACAAAGATATGCTGGAGGGCTTCACCGGGACTTATTCGACGCTCTTGGTCCATAGTTAGCATGCGTTTCAACAAATCAATAAACTGCCTCCTATCAGCTTTTTCTGCCAATAATTCTCCTCCCTCTATCTCAGTGGGTACGTTTACTTGCCCCATGTCATCTAAGCAGTTAAAGATGTACTTTCGGGCTTCTTTGCTCTTTATGCCAGTCTCTCCCTCATGCTCTTCTGGAGTCTAAAAGAAATGTGCATCATTAGTGGTGACCACAAGAAAATTACATCAGCACAACAAAATAAGGTAACATTTCCATAATTACTTTCCTATGGGCTAATAATAATAATAATAATAATAATAATAATAATAATAATAATAATAATAATAATAATAATAATAATAATAATAATACAATAGCTGTTTTCAACGGCAATGGAGAGAAACCACCAGGGAAATCGAAAGGTCTACACAAGTTCTCATTAATAATAACTTTTCAAACCGTATGGTCGAACGCCAAACGAGGGACTCCATAAATAAATGGCACCAAGAAAGAACAACCGTAACTAACGACCAAAGTGGAGCTATAAAAATATTTATAAAAATCATATTGCACCACAAATATTTGGAAGATGAAAAGGCTATAAGGAAAATAATCAGTGAAAATGTCTCCCCCACTACAGAAAGTGATAAATTAGCCTCATAATTTATTACAAAAGCATGAAAACCAGCAGCTGCTTCTTAGAAACCCCAACCGGCGCCCCCAGAAACGTCTTTGAAGAGAAGGAGTGTCATCTACGAATTCACATGCTCGGTGGATGGATGCCACCATTCTTATATCGGGATGACCACTACCAGACTCTCCCAAGCGTCTCTCGTGTCATCTTCAAGAAGGGGCCATTTTCATTCACTATAGGGAAAAACACAAACAGGAGACCAGAAAGAGCTGAGCTTATAAAGAACATAGAAATTATTGACCCCATGCACCGGACCGAAAACGCCTAAACGTTATCTTGAAGCTTTACATATATTAGAGAAAAAACCGACTATCAACACGGTAAAAGAAACAGAGTTTCTCCCCACCATCATAAGAAGAAAGGCGCAAGAAACCAACCGACTACGTATACATCCACGAGAGAGAGAGGAGAGATCGAGGGGGGAGAGACAGAGAGAGAGAGAGAGAGAGAGAGAGATCGAGGGGGGAGAGACAGAGAGAGAGAGAGAGAGAGAAAGAGAGAAAGAGAGAGAGAGGAGCAAACAGAGAGAGAAAGAGAAAGAGAGAGAGAGGAGCAGGCAGAGAGAGAAAGAGAGAGCGTTAGAAGGAGCGAACGAGAGAGAGAGAGAGAGAGAGAGGAACTTGCAGAAAGAGAAAGAGAGAGAGCAAGAGAGAGAGAAAGAGCGGAAGAAGTAGAGAGAGAAAGCGGGAGAGAACGAGCGGAAGATATATCAATTGTACAGCCTGCCGCCCAAGAGGTGGGTACCCCAAACAACACCCAACCGACGCTAATAACCCCGTCCAAACTACGCAGGTCAGAACGCCTCAGGGGGAGATTTCGTTTCCATCCAACGACCAATTAAAATCCGTTCCCACCGACCCGCCCCACCGATTGTACACGACCTTGCATGCTATAAATACTTGTAAACTGTATCTTAATTCACTGTACTGTAAACTCTCATAGATGACTGCCTGTGCGCTGTCGACACGTTAGAGGAATAAACCTAAGACAAATGAAAATCTTTACATGTCCTTAGGAAACTTAATACACCAGCTACATGCTGACGAGAAAAAGATAATAAGAAGAATTGAGAAGATTCTATATAAATTAAATGCCGTTGAAACAGCTATTGTATTCAATGCTACTGCCCTCAGAGAAGGCCTCCTTCCATAATAATAATAATGATAATAATAATAATAACAGAGTTGAAGAGAAAACGAGGGGAAAAATGGATAAATATCAAGATCTAAAAATAGAAATAAGGAGGATATGGGATATGCCAGTGGAAATTGTACCCATAATCATAGGAGCACTAGGCACGATCCCAAGATCCCTGAAAAGGAATCTAGAAAAACTAGAGGCTGAAGTTGCTCCAGGACTCATGCAGAAGTGTGTGATCCTACAAACTGCGCACATAGTAAGAAAAGTGATGGACTCCTAAGGAGGCAGGATGCAACCCGGAACCCCACACTATAAATACCACCCAGTCGAATTGAGAGAGAGAGAAAAAAATATAATAATAATAATAATAATAACAACAATAATAATGATGATGTTGTTGTTGTAAAGAAATTCAGTTTCGTGAAAACAAATTGTTAAAAAAATATCCTCAATTATATATTACAAATATATTTTTATGTAAAAATATAGAACTAAGACTTTCAAACACCTGGTTATCATTAAACTATAAATTGTAAAGGAAAACTGTTAATACAGTTTTTCTTGCAAGATAACAGTAATCAGTGAATAAAGACAAATAATCGGTCAGTTTGAAGAATAAGTATCTCTTGACAACACAAAATTTAGTTAGAAAAATGACAAATTTTTGTCAATTTTTATTTTTCACACCTTACAACACCACTGTATGTTAATATAATTAATAAACCATAATGAATAAATACTGTATCATGATAAAACATGAAAAAGGGTAAAAGAATGTTTTTGCTGTAGCAGTGATGTTTGATTATGCTCCTGACCCTACAATTCTGAAATCTGAAAAATTCCAAAAACTGAAACATATCTGGTCCCAAGTATTACGGATAAAGGATTGTGTATCTGTAATACTCATATAGTACATTATAATACTTGTAAATCTATGATTATTTATATTTATATATTTTCCTAACTACAATGACCAATACTATATAATGAAGGTAGAATTTGTATTATCTATTATATACTAGAGGATAAGACAGCAATAATTATGTATATTTATAAACAAAATCTAATTCTATCAATTTTTAATGTAACTATATATTTGTACTATTTTGTTTCCATTTTTTATTTCTGATATATAACCTTTTCATATCACATGTGTTCTAAACACTTGAGAACTGTTACTTAAATATACCCTGTGAGTATTAAAAGTGAACACAATTACAATTAGATAACAAAATACTCTTCCACTACCAACCTTTAATCGCCAAAATGGATACGTTGAATCGTTATCCCGATAAAAAAACTTGGTAGTCTTTGTAGCATTATTCAACATGTGCTCTGGTGGTATTCCTTGAGTCTGACTGATATACCGGATCTGAGAAATAAATAAAAATCTTATTAATATAATTAATGTTCCAAAAAAGCAGATTTCGATGTTTTGGGGTACTGTATTTTAATTGAATACCATTTGGCTGACATGTTCTTAATAAATGCAATGTATCTTACGCAAAATCTCATATCAGACCATTCAATTCTGAAACAGTGCATATAGTGATCACTTGGTCATCAATACTTTGCCAACAATTGTATTATTCTGTGTGAGTGGGTACATGCATTTACACTAAATGGCCAAGTGCCATCAGCACAGTGCAGAGGAATCTCATCTGCAAAAAAAAAAAAAAAAAAAAAAAAAAAAAAAAAAAAAAAAAAAAATTGTGGATAGTAGGATAAAAAAAAAAATAAAAAATAAATAACTCTGCCCCAACCGGCAAACTTATTAGCACTGTTAGTTATGCATGTATGATTGGCTTATGAAGAGGAAGTGGAGGAGGAAAAAAGAATTATTGTTGTTTTTCAAGCAAAGGAACGATTGTTGTTTTTCAACCAGTGTGTATTGGCTGCCACAGACACCTTTGTAAAAAGTCAGTCATAAATAATTCATACTTCTTTGACTTCTATACCATTTTTTGAGT
>NC_061101.1:20134537-20163553 GCF_015104395.2 Macrobrachium nipponense | reverse complement strand
ACTCAAAAAATGGTATAGAAGTCAAAAGAAAGAAGTATGAATTATTTATGACTGACTTTTACAAAGGTGTCTGTGGCAGCCAATACACACTGGTTGAAAAACAACAATCGTTCCTTTGCTTGAAAAACAACAATAATTCTTTTTTCCTCCTCCACTTCCTCTTCAGTAAGCCAATCAGTACATGCATAACATAACAGTGCTCATAAGTTTGCCAGGTTGGGCAGAGTTATTTATTTATTTATTTTTTTTTTTATACCTACTATCCACAAATTTTTTTTTTTTTTGCAGATGAGATTCCTCTGCACACTGTGCTGATGGCACTTGGCCATTTAGTGTAAATGCATGTACCCACTCACACAGAATAATACAATTGTTGGCAAAGTATTGATGACAAGTGATCACTATATGCACTGTTTTCAGAATTTGAATGGTCTGATATGAGATTTTGCGTAAGATACATTGCATTTATTAAGAAGTTCATGTCAGCCAAATGGTATTCAATTAAAATACAGTACCCAAAACATCGAAATCTGCTTTTTTGGAACATTAATTATATTAAAAATAGTTTTTTATTTATTTCTCAGATCCGGTATATCAGTTCAGACTCAAGGAATACACCAAGAGCACATGTTGAATAATGCTACAAAGACTACCAAGTTTTTTTTATCGGGATAACGATCAACGTCATCCATTTTGGCGATTAAAGGTTGGTAGTGGAAGAGTATTTGTTATCTAATTGTAATTGTGTTCACTTTTAATACTCACAGGGTATATTTAAGTAACAGTTCTCAAGTGTTTAGAACACATGTGATATGAAAAGGTTATATATCAGAAATAAAAAATGGAAACAAAATAGTAGAAATATATAGTTACATTAAAATTGATAGAATTAGATTTTGTTTATAAATATATCATAATTATTGCTGTCTTATCCTCTAGTATATAATAGATAATACAAATTCTACCTTCATTATATAGTATTGGTCATTGTAGTTAGGAAATATATAAATAAATAATAATCATAGATTTACAAGTATTATAATGTACTATATGAGTATTACAGATACACAATCCTTTATCCGTTAATACTTGGGACCAGATATGTTTCAGTTTTTGGAATTTTTCAGATTCAGAATTGTAGGGTCAGGAGCATAATCAAACATCACTGCTACAGCAAAAACATTCTTTTACCCTTTTTCATGTTTTATCATGATACAGTATTTATTCATTATGGTTTATTAATTATATTAACATACAGTGGTGTTGTAAGGTGTGAAAAATAAAAATTGACAAAAATTTGTCATTTTTCTAACTAAATTTTGAAGAAAATTTTGTGTTTGTCAAAGAGATACTTATTCTTCAAACTGACCGATTATTTGTCTTATTCAACTGATTACTGTATCTTGCAAGAAAAACTGTATTAACAGTTTTTCCTTTACAATTTATAGTTTAATGATAACCAGGTGTTTGAAAGTCTTAGTTCTATATTTTTACATAAAAAATATATTTGTAATATATAATTGAGGATATTTTTTTAACAATTTGTTTTCACGAAACTGAATTTCTTTACAACAACATCATCATCATTATTATTGTTATTATTATTATTATTATTATTATTATTATTATTATTATTATTATTATTATTATTATTATTATTTTATTGGCATTATTATAGTTTTTTTTTTCTCTCTCTCAATTCGACTGGGTGGTATTTATAGTGTGGGGTTCCGGGTTGCATCCTGCCTCCTTAGGAGTCCATCACTTTTCTTACTATGTGCGCAGTTTTGTAGGATCACACTCTTCTGCATGATTCCTGGAGCAACTTCAGCCTCTAGTTTTTCTAGATTCCTTTCAGGGATCTTGGGATCGTGCCTAGTGTCCTATTATTGATGGGTACAATTTCCACTGCCATATCCCATATCCTTCTTATTTCTATTTTTAGATCTTGATATTTATCCATTTTTTCCCCTCTCTTTCTTCTTCAACTCTGTTATTGGTATTATTTTATTTATTGGACATTAATAAATGTAGCGTATTTTAACTTAGTTCACTATGTTAAGGAAGTGATAACAAAACACTTCTTCTCAATACATTATTGTCGCTAATGCATACTTACAGAGAAAAAAAAAATATTAAGTTTTTTACCTCGAATTTTTCCCTAAGTCGGGGAGAGGTGTTTCCTCTAGCGGTAATGTTTACTTTTAATGAGCCCTCTAACTTTACTTTCTTACGCAAACAAAGCAGTTCCAGTTACTCATTATTGGCTGAGAGGTGTGACATCGTTATGACGTCATGGGTTTCATAACCAATTACGAACGACTTTCCTCACTAGCATTTCAGCGGAGTAATAAAGTTACCTGTCCAGTGTCCACTGGTAATCCTTGTTTGACTGAATACTCGAATAATGAAGCAAAAACCGGCATATTGTCTTCCTGTATGTTTGGTAGAGGTAGTGGCTGGCCCTTCTGCATTAATTTTGACAGACCTTCGATTTCCTACCGATTGTTTGCAGTGCAATGTGGGTTAGCGGTGAATTTTATCATATTGTCTAGTGGTGGTAAAGAAGTTGTGATTGAATATGCTCAAAGACATAATTTAATTCTAAAGCAAAAAAAAAATGCGAGTGTTGTGGAGCTATTTTGTCGGATCGACTACAACAGAAACGCCTTAGATGTGATCGCTCTGTAGGGACGAAAGGACGTTGACGTAATGATGCGACACCCAAATCCATCCGCCACGGTAAGTAGCGCAACATTACCTCTTGCCAGAACATGTCGGGCTTGCCAAGAATCTTTAAATATGCGGATAAGGTGCGAAGCGCTGTTCCGCCACGGCCTTACTGACACACACACAAATCGATCATCGCGGATATGTAGTCGCTCCCTACTTTGTTTGTTGTTGTTTTGGTATCGCCGCCATATTGGTTTTGGTGGTGTTCCCCCGATTTCGGTCGGCGGTTGAGTGGGCCTGCGAATCTGTAAGTGCTCCAGGGATAGGTCCATTTTTAAATGTTTGAGTGTTTATATTTTGGTTTTTTCTCCATTTTGCCCTGTTTTTTACCTACTTTGTCTCCCCCACCCAAAACTCCGCTTCCCATGGGGTTCCCCCATCCCCCAGATTATCTATGGGGGGGAGGGGTGGTGGAAGGATAAGTATTCATTTGCGATGGAAATAAACCTCAAAATCATTCCAATCACATCATAATACAACAGAAACACCTATATTTTATGTTGAAAGCAATTAATGTCCATAAGTAAAATAATACCCTGTTATTATTATTATTATTATTATTATTATTATTATTATTATTATTATTATTATTATTATTATTATTATTATCCCATAGAAAAGTCATTATGGAAATGTTACTTATTTGTTGTGCTGATGTAATTTTCTTGTGTTCACCACTAATGATGCACATTTCTTTTAGACTCCAGAAGAGCATGAGGGAGAGACTGGCATAAAGAGCAAAGAAGCCCGAAAGTACATCTTTAACTGCTTAGATGACATGGGGCAAGTAAACGTACCCACTGAGATAGAGGGAGGAGAATTATGGCAGAAAAAGCTGATAGGAGGCGCAGTTTATTGATTTGTTGAAACGCATGACTAACTATGGACCAAGAGCGTCGAATAGTCCCGGTGAAGCCCTCCAGCATATCTTTGTCACCCTACAGCACTTGTTGGATACCCTCATTGTTCAAATGTCAAAGATTCAATGCAGGTAACATGCAAAATTACTCTGTGTTCTCTTGTAAAGAGAAATTTAATTTATACGGAAGTCTGGAGAATCTGACACTGATATGAGAGTTCATTGTTTTATTATTGAGACACTTCAATACTATCTTCATTTTTTAATTTATTGAGAACTTTCATACGATCTTCTTTAGGAGTTAGCCATGATGTAATTAACCTTTGTCCACTTTCATGGGTATTTATATTGTTTATGAGTCCAATACCATGTACATGTCTTTTATGCATTAATAGAAATTTAGCTTCAGAGTATTAAGGTGCTTTTTGTTATTTGGTACTGTTTTTGTTTTTAATTATTGGTAAGAGTGTGAAAATTTTTGCATTTTATCAACTATCAAGAAAGAATAATTCAGTGATAATTTTTAGGCCAAGGAAGTAAGTAATGGAAATGTATACTATGTAGAAAAATTATAGATTAAAGTAAGTAATATACTAAGCTTAACCAAAGAGAACATCAAAATTATAATGAAACAATAACCAAGGGAACAAAAACTTGAAGCACCAAAAAATAAACCCCACACAGTGCATTTACACTTGGCCTGTGGACCAGGTTGTAGTGTGAAATATGTTTTTAAATGTACACAACCATCACTGGTACATGTATTGCATGTGGTTTTGATAAATTTTTACAGAAATGATAGGTGTTACAGAGGGAAAAAAGTACAAGTAGAGATAGTGAAAGACAACACAAATGTACAGGAGGTTCATGTATTAAATATTTACAGTTCTTGTACTATTTGTAATTTTCTCTACCATAACCCATAGCGTAAATGCAGATAGCATTCCTAAGTACAAACTGCATTTGCAATGATGAGATGTTACTTATAAAAATTTATTTATTTTCTCAGATGATGGAAGTGTGTCGTCGACCAGCTCCACCATATCCAACTGCTGCAGTATCACAAGCACAAGCTCTTCCTCCCTCTCTTATGCCTAATTATGTCCACTCTACTAATGGCTCCGTAACTCTTACCTTTAACAATCAGATTACCAACCAGGTAGGAGTTTGTCATTTACCATTCATGTATCTAAATAATTAAGTTTATTATAAATATTTTCATTGTTTTTAGAAAGATTAATAGATATCATGTAAAATTTATTATTGATAAACAGCCTTTAAGCCAGCCCTGTGAGAGCATACCAAATTATCCAAATGGTCTCGTAAAACTATGAAATATAATGTGGCAGTGTTTTATAAGACAACTGGACTCAAAGGTAAACCAGTTTATAATCACCAGGACTTTTGGGATTTTATTATCATTTAAATTTATCGATGATCCTGTTATGGTCAGGTTTCTTATCTTAAGATTTGAACCTAGTTTACTTTGTCTGCCATTGCTCAGGTTCATTTCTTCAAATTTTAACCATGTACTTTGTCTTCCATTCAAATGTAATCTAGAGCTTGCATAATAATTGTAAAATTTTCAATTTCATATTTCTTTTTGCTTCATTTAGCGAACAAACCCTCGGTCTTTAACAATAGGATAATTGGAGAAACAAATCCACAGTGTAAATGTACATATATTTTACATAACTGTGGATTTGTTTCTCATTTGAAGACTCGTGCTACTATGAGGAATTTTTAATAGGATAATTTCTAGTACCTAGCTGGATCCGGTTAAAACACATGAAAGCTAGGAATCTTGTGATATCTGGCAATGCGTGCATATATCGGGTGGAGAGTGGTCAAAAGACCACGCACCTACACCACCGTGTCAGTCTTTTTCTTAACCGCATGGGCGAGAATTGTGGTTGACCTCTCTCGGCCTTTACCCGGCTCATTGCCCGTTTTGTTTTGTGTTTTAGTGTGTGTGTGTGTGTGTGTGGCTATTTGTTATGGCTTTTCTGCTCCTTTTTGGCCTCGTCAACGTGTGTGCCCTGGAATTCCAGGTTTTCTGTGTTCTCGTTTTTGCTTCGGCTGCGACTAACCCCCACATCACTTGTAGTAGGTGCTGCTCTAATGTTTGCACAATAAAGAATCCTTGCACGGAATGCAGTGCATGGCCTAAAGAGCAGTGGAAGTCGTTTTATGACGAGAGACCATCGGAGGGCTTCTACTCTTCCTTCATGGGAAGGATTTACTTCCCTTCCCGATGCTTTGTCTCCTGCAGTGCTAACACTCCATAGTAGCATTTTGCCTTTGTCTCCTTCCTTCCTTTTCTTCCATCAATTCATCGTTGGAAGTATCGGGAGGCCTCGGGCTAATTTTGTAATGTCGCCCCTTCTTCTTCGGGAGTAATTGATTCCCAAGGGAAGGGGGAGGCTTTCATCATTCTCATTTATTCCAGAGTCGGAGGCATCCAAGATGGTGGCGATTTGGAAGACGCAGATGAGGTCGGTGGCTCCCGTCCTTGTCTCCACTGGATGCCATCACCGTGGATCTAACTGCAGCCTCCGTGTTCCAGACGGTTTCTTGGCTGGACTTCTGGTCATGGGTCATTGCCAAGATAACTTCTGACAAGTCCCCAGAAGGGTTGGTGAGCGCATCCTCACTTGCCAGTCTGTTGCAGTCTGGAGGCAAGGCTTTTTGTATGTGGGCTCACCTCAGTGTTAATTTATGGGCTAACCTTCTCCTGATTAGAAGAGACGTGGCTTTATCTAGGATGAAGAATCAGTTGACATGGAGTCCTTGCTGGCATTGAGAAATAGGAATCTGTTGGAGTCCCCAATTTTTTGTTTCCTCGGGACTGAGCTGGAAGATGCAATAGACCGGTGCTGGGCTGACACCAAAGAGAGACTGGTGCACCAGGCCATGTCTAAGTTGGAGTCTCATCCTCGGAGACATCCGGCTCTCCTCCCCTGTCAAGAAGATCTTCACCTGGTAGGCCGTCAAAGAGTTGGGTTTCGGCAGGCCTCCCTGTTCGTCTCAGCCTAGATCAGAGGACCAACGTCCCTTTCGCTCTTGTTCCTTTAAGCCAAGAAGGGGCCCAAGGGGCAAAGGTAAAGGGGGCCGTCGATAGGATAGGTCTCTCCCTCTCCTGTGCCATTGGTGGGGGGGTGCCTGTCTGGTATGGGCAAGTGGCAGAGTTATGGAGCGGAGAAGTGGGTGGTAAATGTCCTTCGTGTGGGGTACCTACTGCCATTTGACTTCTCTTCTCGTCTGTTGGACAAGCCGCAGGTTAGGAAGGCTATCCTCCAGATTCTCTGAATCTGGAGGAAGTGCAGAAGATGCTGGACAAGAGTGCAATAGAGGAAGTGGTGTGTCTGTCTCCGGGGTTTTACAGTCACATCTTCTTGGTGCCCAAGGCCTTGGGAGGTTGGAGACCTGTGATCGACTTATCCACCTTGAATCACTTCATCAGGAAGACACGGTTCATTGTTGGCAGCTGTGAGGGAAGGCAACTTCATGCTGTTGATAGACTTAAGGGACGCATACTTCTAGATCCCTATTCATCCGAACGTCCAGGAAGTTCCTTCGCTTCTCTCTCGGGGACAAGGTCTTTGAGGTCAAAGTCCTATGCTTCGGACTGACAACAGCCCCTCAAGTGTTCACAAGGGTCTTCTCTCTTGTGTCAAGTTAGGCCCATGCTTAGGGGATCCGTTTGCTGAGGTACCTCGATGATTGGTTGGTCTTAGCAGTTTCCAGCGAAAAGCTGCTGCAGGACAGGGAATCGTCTACTTCAGTTCTGACCGGAATCTGGGCATCGTAGTCAACCAGGAAAAGTCAAACTTCATACCCAGTCAAAGGATCCTCTACCTGGGCATGGTCATCGATACAACAGTTGCAAGAGTTTTTCTGTCAGATCAGAGATTGGTGGCGCATGAATTCCTGTCGGAACCACATCAGTCAGCTCATCAGTGGCAGGTTCTTCTGGGAGTTTTGTCTTCCCTGGAGAAGCTGGTCCCTCGTGGGTATCTTCATCTTCAGTCTCTGCAATGGAGACGGGAATTCTGGTCTCTGGCGGGAGACTCACCCTTGTTAAAAGTTCTCTGTCTCTGGAAGTGAGAGAAGACCTTCGTTGGTAGTTGGACGACTGAAATTTTTCAAAGGGTTTCCATCTGCGGTCTCTTCCACCAGACTTCCTTCTGTTCTCAGACGCCTCCCTCGCAGGTGGGGTGGCGGCCTCATTGCATCAGGCGTTTCGAGTTTGGAGGACAAACAGCAACATATCAACTTTGTGGAGTTGAAGGCAGCCTTCCTGGGTCTGAAGGAGTTTCGGGAGAAGGTAGAATCATTCTGTCGTTCTCTTGGACAACGCCACGGTGGTCGCCTATTATGAACAAGCAGGAAGGCCTGGTATCTCGTCAACTTCACGCCTTGACCGTCAGGTTCACCAGTGGCAGTCAGCAATCGGTAGAGCTCTCAGCCAGGTATATCCCAGGCAAACGGAAGTGTGGTCGCAGACAAAACACGGTCGTCGAGATCAGATCCTAGGCACAGAGTGGTCCTTTCATCAAGTGGTAGCAGACAAACTCTTTCAAGTTTTGGGGGAGACCCTTGCTGGACCTTTTTGTGACTCGGTTCAAACAGGAAGCTGGAGATATTCTTTTCAGTGGTTCCAGATCCTTTAGCGTTAGCGTGGACACATTCCTACATCCCTGGGACAACCTGGAAGTGTATCCCTTCCCTCCGTTTTGTTTGATCCTTCAAGTTATGAACAGGCTGATGAGTCCACATGGTCTCAGGATGACTTTGGTAGGCCCTCTGTGGCCTCAGGCGGAATGGTTTCCAGATCTGCTGTCATCGTTGTCATAGGTTCCGAGGGAAATTCCCCCTTGGCAGTATCTCCTGTGTCAGCTGCATGCAGAAATGTTCCACCAGTCAGTAGAGGCCCATTCTCTTCATGGTTGGAGGCTATCAAGTATCTCCTTCAAGCAAGAGGCTTTTCTCAGAGAACAGCAGGGCATATGTCCAGCAGTCTCAGAAGTCAACCTCCACGGTATACCAAGGCAAATGGGCTATCTACTGTGATTGGTGTTGTAAACTGGGTTTTTCTCCACTTGCAACCTTGGTGGTCACGGGTTCGATTCTCGGTCATTCCATTGAGGAGCGAGAGATGTGTATTTCTGGTGACAGAAGTTCAATTCGACGTGGTTCGGAAGTCACATAAAGCCATTGGTCCCATTGCTGAATAACCACTGGTTCCATTGCAACGTAAAAGCACCATACAACAAACAAACAAATAGGGTTGGGTTTGGGGTCGGTGTCCTTCAAATTTGCCCTGGAATTCGTGGCCAAGACCCAAAATCCCTCTTTGCACAATGACAGGTTCACTTAATTTTCCATTCCATCACTGAATGACTTTGTGGATGGTGATGCCCAAGAGCTTTTGTTGTGCCCTGTCTAGGCCCTGCGTTGCTATCTTAAAAGGACTCTGCACCTTAGACCAGGCTGCCGCAGACTCTTTGTTAGCACAGGCCGTACAAAGAAAGAGGTGTCTAAGAATACAATCTCTTCTTGGATACGGGAAGCCATCAGATATACATACTTGGCTCTTGATGATTCCGCCACCATGTCTGTGCAGGCTAGAGCGCATGACGGTAGGGGTATTGGTCCCTCTCTGGCTTTCAAAAAGAACTTAGCTGTACATAAGAGTGCTGAGCGCTGGCACATAGTTACACCAGTCCACATTCATTTCTTTCTATCTTAAGGATGTTGCCCACAGATCTACGGACACGTTTTCCCTGGGTCCTGTGGTGGCTGCCCAACAGGTTTTGTAAATCATAGTTTCCCCTTAACAGGGCACTTTTTTTTATCTTACCTAAGATGATTGTGTGGGATGAGAGAATGAGTGAGTTGGCTGGTCTCCCTCTTTCTGTGGTACCTTTTTCCTTTCCTTCTTCCTTCGGGCGGGTTAAGGAATAGTTAAGGAATAGACTCGTCATTCGCTGGACTGGTCTGATACAGGTGAGTAAGGTAGTCATACTGATAGTGTGGTCGCTTAATATACAAATATCAAACCCTCTATTCGGTAGCATATGCTCCACTCCTTGGCAAGGAGGTGTTGGGAGTGGTAACAGACCCAGGTATATTGGTTTGCTATTGAACAGTCAAAGTTTATCTTTGGTTCCCTATACAATGATTCTCCCATATATCATTGTACGTCACTCAGGGTCTGAGTCGTTAGATATCAATTTATCTAGCTTCTCAACGGGCTTCAGTCCCTCTCCAGAAGTCATTTCTTCTGGAGCTGGACTGGTGGGTAGGTCCCCAGACGGTTTAGGATTTCTTGTACCTCCCTCCAAGTATGAGTCTATCCTATCGTTAAGACCAAAGGTTTGTTCACGTATGAACAAATAACAAATTTTCTATGAGAATTTGTATTTTTCATAGCTACAAACCTGAGGTCTAACATTATACTGCCCACCCCTAGACCCTCCTTTGTTTGTTAAGACATCCTGAGTTGGGAAAGACTGACGCGGTGGCGTAGGTGCATGGTCTTTGACCACTCTTCACCCGATATACGCATGTGTTGCCAGATATCACAAGATTCCTTGCTTTCATCTGCGTTTTAACCAGATCTAGTTAGGTGCTAAAAATTATCCTATTGTTAAGACCTCAGGTTTGTAGCTATGAAAAATACAAATTGTCTTAGAAATTTTGCATTTTAGCAAACTTGGTCTTCTATATGATACACATGTGCTTCTCCAAGCAGGTACCTCTTGCACGAACACACAGGTTGTTGATAAATTGTCTGAGCTGGACTGAATGAAATAGTTGCTTAGAAAGTAAAATGAAATAACTTATTTTTTCCAGTATGGTTTGTATCAAGGAAATCGTAGTGGTCGTGGATATAGTGGCAGTCATAGAGGAGAAGCAGCACCTTTCCAGCCCACAAGCTGGTGCCATCCATTGTGTCCCACCACCTGCTGCAGCATATCAGGGTTTGGCATCCCCTGCCAAACATGTAACTGTTGTAACACAACAACCACAGTTACAACTGCAACCATCATTGTTATCACAGCAGGTCAGAAATTTTCCCTCTTTTGTTGACATTCCTTTGTTAAAACTGCAACTATTGGACTTAATACATTACACCAATAATTGTGTCTAGTTCTGCAGGAGTAAATTGTAAAAATTAGGCTGTTTAGTAATTTTTATTTTTTATTTTTTTTTTTACACTGGTGACTGATCCGTAGTTTGTAGAGGATCTGTACAGTAAACGGGCATTATATTATGGTTTTCTTTCATTATGGTTGCCTTTGGGCCTCATTTGTGATCTTTTGGCATTCCCAGCATGCCCCATAAGGCAGGGGTGGGCATGCCCAAATCATTCATATAAATTAGCTCACATGACAACCCATCTTTTGGGGGAAACATAGTAGTATCAGGTATCTTTCAAGTAATGGGAATATCAGGTATCTTTTAAGTAACGGGATTTATATGATTAGTGTTTTAAGTATAATTTTACTTGCGTATATGCCTCACACAATGTACAGATGATAATTTTTTTTGTATAAGCAAATCGTTAAGAAAATTTTAAATTTTTATTATATACCAGATTAGCCAATTGCTAGTTTTAAATTTTTGGAAAATGACTGTCTAGTCTCATCATAATTTTACTGATTAAAAATGATTAAAGAATACATGATGATATTCATGTATTGATGGTAGTCATGAAGTGAATCTTGATAATTTTTAGTAGAAAAACATGTTAAACTGAGAGAAAAAAATAGGAACATATCTTTATTGATCATCAATGTAACATGTGGTTGCCATGAAAAAATGGAAATTTTGTGTAAGTGACTTACCCAGTAATTAATTATATAGCTATAGTTTTCCACATACAGCACCCAAAATTCTAATTCACTGTTGAATGCTTTGATTACTTTTTTCTCCTCGTGTTAAATGGGTGCACTGTATTGTGCCACCCCCTAATATCAGTATTAGGAACAAACAATAGCTAACCGCCTCAATCTGTTTTCTGCCGCGCTTGACTACACATCAATTTGCTTACAAAGCTTGTTCTTATTTTCCAGTTATATCACTGGATTTAGGTACTATTACACAACCACAAAAACACGTATTTCATAGCCTTCGAGCAGGATGAGTCATCTCTTTTTTTATTATTAGTATATTTTTTTTTTTTTTACTTGGATTCAGGTTATCAACAGGCCGGCTACTTGCAGTTGCCCTGGAATAGTTTTGTCTTAAAAATGATTCTCAAATGTTACACAATCCTTTTATGCCAAAACTTTTGCACTTATGATTTGTTTACCGAAATTAGGGTACGTGCAAGTTGCTGGTTAGTAATTGCCTTACAAGTAGTTTGTGAATGTAATGCCATCCCATGAGACAGAAGTGGCATGGTTGGTATGGTGTTGGCATACACCTTGGTGGCCACAGTTCGATTCTCGGGCATTCCATTGAGGTGTGAGAGAGTGTTTATTTCTGGTGAATAGAAGTTCACTCTCGACATCGTTGGAAGTCACATAAATCTGTTGCTGAATAACCACTGGTTCCATGCATCGTAAAAGCACCATACAAACAAACAAAATCTTTTGCATTCACAATTTGATTACTGGGCATATGTTATTTACAAACCACTGGTAAATAAAGTAATTTCAAAATGTTACACCATACCTTAGGAAGACAACTGAAAAGGGTAGGGGTTGGAACTTTGTAAGGAGAGAGTGGTGTAAATGTTTGGCTGTGGTGGGGTTTAGGAGGAAACATTCTTGTGAGTTGAGTATTGACTACTGGCTCTTGCTTCAGCAGTGCTCTGGAACATGATAGAGAAGGTTCACATGGCCCTGCTGTACAGAAGTGTTTTCCTGGTGTCATGCAGTTGTGAACGTTCCACATATTAAGTGGACTGGAGTGCAAGCCACTTGCGCCAACTTGTGGTGTGCATAATCAGTTACTAGATTCAATGACTTTGATTTAGTCCTGAAAATTCTTTCAGTAATCTACTTTCCTCATGAAGAAACTTCCTTCTGATCCTTGCCTTCTCAAATTAGTGCTCTCTTCTTCCTTGAGGAGATCACTGCGTGAGGTAGGGGAATGGTTTATCAGTCAAGAGGGATCATGACAAAACTTCTTTCTCTTTTCCTCCATATTACTGCTGAAGAAGAGTATTGCTTTTATTCACCAGGGAGGCTCCTTTCTTAGGAGGGTATCTGCCTCCTCCCAGGGAGACTTCTTTGGCTTGGCTGACGTAACTCCTTGTGCTTCCTTTTTTTCAGCCAAGGTTTTCTTCTCCTGCCTGAGCAGGATCATGTCGTGAGGAATATTTTTAAGGTATTGGAGATATTCAGTATCCTAGACTGGACAGTAGGTGCAGTAGCCAGGAAGATTGAGGACTGCCCAGTGCTTGCAGAGGACCTCTTTCAGACTGGTTTGGCATTTTTTTTTTTGTGTGCCTATGGGTGGTTGGAATGAATTAGCCTAGCTTTTCACCATGTGGATCCCCAGTGAGAGCTTTGGTATCCCCTTTGCTACTAAAGGTGCGACAGTTACTCAGAAGTAAAGCCCTCAATCTTGGGTTCAACATCAGTAAGTTGCATTTGTGCCCTCAAGACTGTGAAGGAGGTTCTGTCTGCCTTACAGAAAAAATCAATGCCTGACTTGCTAGCTTAGTTAACTAAGCGTCCCCCAGGCGATTTTTGCTGCTCCTGCCTAAGGTTTTTTTCCTCCCTATGCAACAGCCCTTCTGAGGGAGAAAAGTGAGACCCTGCTCCTTCCTTCGTGCTCCTGTTGCGGTGCCAGACTGCATTTTGGGAGGAATGGAGTTGCAGTGGGCAGATCCTTAGGTGGTTCAAGTTCTTCAAGAGGCTACTCCATTCTTTTTCATGGCCCCCTCATTTTGGGACCACCTTGATGCAGTGAGGGGCTCCAAACCTCAGGAATTTCTTCCCAGGTTTGAACCCAAGGGTCCATATGACATTATATATATTTGGGTTAACATCTGTGAATTTTTCCACTTTTGTCAAAGTTTCAATATCTAATAAATAAGAAAACATAACATAACTTGGAGTGAAGTTAAATCCGAAGCTAAATAGTGGGAAATGGGGTAGATCCATCATCTACCTGACAATGTTCGGACCTGGTTTTCCAAGCGGAACTATTCTAAGGAGCTGGACCATGGATTCCAGGGGGGCCTGGTTCTAGCAATAGAACTCTCAGCATTCTGTCCAGTTTGCCCATGACATGGTTAGGATGGGGATAATTGTATTTTCATAATACTCTTGGGCCATACTAATCATGTTATGCCAACCCTTTTTTGGGGTATTGGGTAGGGATGGCAGACATTGGGAGTCATTTCTCACTGGTGCCATTAGCGGAAGATTTAACTTCACGAAAAGCCAGTGATATATTTTCAAAATGTGTTATTATTTTTCTTTTCTTTCTCTTGATGGACAAAATTTGGCATAGTTGATGATCACTGTAAATTTATCCCTGAATTTCCCTGTCAGTTCAAAGGAACATCCAGTTCCAAATAAATTATATGATCCTAAAACACCGGCAGGGCCCTTAGAAATTCTACCAAAAAGTATAAACTTAACAGAAGATTCAATCATAATAACATTGGAACCGTATGTTACAGAGAGGAAACAAATCTGATACACAGATATCCCAATAGGCAAGGTCCAAAAAGAAATAGAAATTATCCTCTCAATCCAACACTGGTGCATTTTGATAATTTTTTTGGACCAGATATCTGGTGAGATTTCTAGTACTTAAAGCTGAAAATAAAATATCAACAGCAATATGTACTAGAAAACAAACTATTCAACATATGTCCAACACAAGAATGGAATGCTGATATATTAAAAGAAAATGAATGGTTACCTCAGGTAACCATGAAAAAACAGTCCACCACCTTTTTAGATATAAAAGAAATAAATGGCATTAAGGTAACTAAAATAAGTTATTTTACCCAACATTGAGGAAGGACTACCCTCAAAACAATTGATACTTAACTCCTTAAGTTAAAATACAATATATACATGATTAGAAGTCTACTCAATTCCAAGTAGGAAAGATAAAAATAAACAAGTTATTTTCAAAAAAGAAATGAAAAGAGTACCAGAATGAATCCCACCTAAGGGAAAAAAAGTGAATATTGAAAATTACAATCAATCCAAAGAAACTCCAAATACAGGAGAAAACATTTAAAAAAAAGATATTGTACTAATCTCATCACAAGTGGAAAAACACTATTACCCTCAATCCCAGTCAGACAGCCAACATCTGGACAGTAAAGAATCAATTGATCATTCTTTACAATTCCCATCAAATACTAATACTAATGAAATTTATACCATTAAACTGAACAAAAATATAACTATCCCTCCTCAACCATCCACAAGACTCAAATATTCCATAAACATCAACAAAACAAATAACCCCTCAAACCGACAGTCCTTATCACTACAGAAAAGGACCAATAGAATTACAAAAACAGAAATTTCTAAAGCTAGATCAAATACTTCTGAACCAATAATTAAGAACACCAAAAAATGCTTCATCTTGTGGTTGTAATGGTGCTTCGTAAGTACATATAACCAACTAAACCCAACCACCAAGACAGGGCACAGTATATAAAAAGGAAATTTCTGGGATTGACCTGTGTCGCCCAGTGAAATGTTCCTATAGCACTCATTTCTAGGTATAAATAAATGCTAAATATACAGAGAAAAAAGCCATATGAAATGCCAGAGTTCTACCTCTGAATCGATCACCCTCATGGGGTGTCTGTATAGCATCAAGGGCGAATGGGAAGCCACTATCACAGATACTTTGCCAATTAGATCTCTCCTCTCTCAAAATCCCCCGCCAGAGAAGTGCCGTTACAACGGCTACCTTCCGCTCGTCACTACTACTCTGCCAAGAACCCTCTTCCATTCCTTTCATAGCACTGACAACATGAACCGCTTTTAGTTTTCGCTTGTGTTTTTTTATTTTGCTATTTTTTTATTATAATGTCTTCTGATCTTCAAGAAGCATCTTCATCTAAGTGAGTATATTATTTGTTGACTTTGAACACGGTTAGGCAACAGTTTGCCCTTATTTGAGAAGTTTATTAGTTGAGGTGTTTGCATGGGAGCCGCCATGTTTACATCAAGTACCGCGTTTACTCAGTCATCTCAACTTTTTATTTTGATGCATACCTTATTTTCACCACTATTGCACATCACAGTGAAAATTTTACCATTTCGCTCCTGATGTGTACCGATAAGCTTGTGTATCACTGTTTGGAGCCATTATTATTTTTTGGCCTTATTTAGAGGGTTTCCCTCGTTAGTCATCCGTCCTTCATGAGCGATTTAGTTTCCTCACAAGAGGCTGTTTTATTTTTCAAATCTACTTTCATGCGTGAGTAGTGTGTTGAGGTAGTCTAAGGCTAGCTAGCTTAGTACTACGCATTTATTTCGGAGGTTAAAGGAAAGCCCTCATCCATTCGCTGTGCTCATGCATGTTGTGTATGTGGTATTATTTGTAGTTTTCTTATTATTATATTTTATTGATATGCTATTTTCTTTTTGATGAGGTTAGTTTGGAAAGTCATACACGAATATTACCAACCCTAGCCTACCCTGACCAGATCGAGGCCTAGGTTTTGGAGGGTAGGCTATGTTTTTTGAGTATGCTACTCGCTACCCCATAGTTGGTACTAGTCCTTGCTTAACTGACAGACCGACATATTGGTTTTGGAGGGTGATCCATCACTAGAGAGTTCCTCTCTTGTTACGTTAAATGTAGATGCTAGGCCTGTCTTACCTGACCAGGTCGGTATGTTCGATTTTGGAGGGTTAGGTTAGGCTCTAGAGTGTCCTCTTTCGTGACGTACTAGTAGGCGCTATCCTAGCCTACCTGACCAGATCAGTGTATCCGATTTTGGAGGGTTAGGCTAGCTTGTAGATGGGCTTGCCTTTATTCGTCAGTACTTCCAATAATTCCTTATCAATAAATTTTGTAAAGTATAGCCTTGGCCATTACCTCCTTTAGGGTGGCAGTTGGCCTGCCGTTTTCTGCCCCTTTAGTTGTAGGCTACTTCACAGCTTCTCGGAGGGTGGTAATCACCTGACCGGTTGCTGTTGCCAGGCGATTACTAGTTTACCTTTCTCCTCCAGGCTCTTCCTTCCGTTCTGGACTCGTTCCGGGCGGTGCTTCGTTAGCTTGCTGACCAAGTAATCTACTGGTGAACAGCAGCTGGAGCGTCGAGCTCTGTTTCCGGGGGATTAGTCGGAGGAGGTTAAGGATTAGAAGATTATGTAGTCTATGTTGGTATGTCTCCGGGCCTGTGTTTATTCCGGTGAGGTGTGGTTTACCATCACATGCGCCAGAATGTTAAACGCCAGAGTTATACGTACCACTGTTCCCGCCGCTCTGTTTTCCGTATTTCTCTGTTGTTTTCGCTGCTTTCCTCACTTCGGTGGGGGCGGAACTGGGCTTAGGCAATGCGTTTCCAATTGACTTGGAATTGCTATCCTACTCTGGTGTGATCAGACTCAGGCTTAGGTTTTACCTTGTTTCCCTGTTCTGTTCGTATCAGGCCAACTCCACCGGTCATAGCTATTGCGATACCGAGATTATGGATTCGGGACCAGGCGGAAACAATCAGAGCTTTTACGTTATGTAAAATTATAATAGTTGATGTTTACCTTTAGTGGGTTTTAGTAGAACCTGTCTAAGTGTAAACATACCGCTGAAATTTACTCCAGCGGAACTATTTGACGATACCCTTGTACCAATTTTAACCTACAGATGGTACGCTGTCAAGAGTTGGGTTGCACAGCCGTCCTCAACAACCGTGTGGTCATGAGGTCTGTCGATCTCATGCCAGTTGTGCTGTGGAGGTCGATAACCACTTGGTCTGGCACCTGGACGGCTGTGAAGTTTGCTACTCCTTGAGTATGTGACTGATGATTGGTAGGTACCATCCTCACCTTGGTAATGTTCTCTATATATGGATATACTTACATATATATTTGAAAATAAGGCACGTTCCGCCACTGGAGGATATGAATTTTGTCCTCTCTTACAAGACCTCCTTGTGCAGGCCGCTCCGCCTAGGTTCGTCATTGGCTCCCACGCCTAGGCTTCCTCGGCTAAAGCTACTCCCCCGCTAAGGGGCCGAGAGCTAGGTATCTAAAGCCAGACCTACGGAGTCCAGCTTCGATCCTAATGCCTTCGCTAATCTTCTAATGGAGAAGATGGGCAATATCGTGGACTCGAGGTTTCAGTCGATGTCTTCCTTAGCTCACTTAGGGCTTGGAGACATCGGGTCAGTCCATCCTGTCTCTGGCTCAGAGACTACAAGCCCAGGAGAGTTTGCTGGCGGACTTATGCAGTCCGGAGGCACACAGCAGTCCTTCATTGTGCCAGACGCTTCTAGCTTTCTGCCATTCTAGGACAGCGACCCATGGCGGTTGTTCTGCATGCTCCCTTGTCGGATGGCATGCTGACGATTGAAGGCTTCTGGAAACCCGTCCTGTGAAAGATTACGAGTTCTTCCTGGCGGACCTCCAGTTCCCTGCCCAGGCTTCGCTCAGTTAGCTGAGGAGGCATTAGTCATGGTAGACAGGGTCCTAAAGGAAACTGTAATTTATCCTAGGGACCCGGCACAGTCGGCATGGTCCGCCCCCTCCGACCCTTTCAGAATGGGAGTGCGTCAACACCAGACTGACACCCCACAAGGGTTGCTACACCTTGTTCGTGGTGGGGATAACATCCCGACCCCTTGCACGTCTTAAGATCGCGGGAGTTAACTCTGCAGGCCAGAATGGAGGAGAAGCTGATGCCATCAGCTTCGAGAGACAAAGCCTACCTCTGCTCTTTCCCGGAGATCTGGGAGTGCTGGGTGGGTGCTCCAGAAACGTTCACAGTGGGGAAACTTGATCGGAATTTGCTTCCACTCATTTTAATGAACGACTACCCAGAATCCCAGATGCCATGGTAAAGGCAGAGTTTGAGTCCAGGTGTAGACTGGAGTAGGTCGATCAACTCTATTACTACATGGGAGTTGACGCTTCTGTCTACTCTGAGGAACCTCTATTCTGGGTTCTAACAAAGTCACTTTAGCAGACTTTTCAGTGTGACCTTTATGACTTTGTGGTTGCTAGGCGGAACTGTGCAGAAGCATGTCCTTGCCGATGTTCCTGAGACTGAGCCTAATAAGCTCATTAAAGCAGCAATCTGGGGACCTAATCTCTTTCCTGAAGACATAGTTAACAGCATCATCAGTGAGGCTGCTAGGGCTAATCAGAACCTTCGTGTCCGCTGGGGTCTTCCCTCCAAAAGGAATTTCTATGAGACCTCCAGACCACAGCTCAAATAAGGTAGGAAGAGGGTCAGGAAGTATCAGCCCTTTCCAGGCCCCTCAGACACAGACGGTGATTCAGGCAGTTCACGTCTCCCCAGATTGGTCAACCTTCGACCTCTTAAGGCACGACCACAACAACAATTGGTGTTGCTGCAGAGTCAGCCAACTCAACAGTCCTCGAGTTCGGCTACTTTCGTGACGTCCCCTGCCTTCAATGCTTCGTTTGAAGCGCAAGGGGGCGTTTCGAGGCTACGTATAACCGACATGCAAGGGGAAGCAGAGCAAGAGGTGCTTACTGGCACAGAGCTGGTTCCAGAGCTCCCTCCAGAGGCAGAGGTTCCAGAGGAGGCAGAGGAAGTAAGACCTCATCCAATCTTTGAGCCTTTCCAGGTAGGCGGGAGACTGTACCTCTTCCGGGACCATTGGACCTTCAGTCCGTGGGCCCACAGTATCGCATCAAAAGGTCTGGGGTGGTAGATGGATAAAAAAATAAAAAAAAGGGCCTCCTCCACCAGTCTGATTCCACCAAATTCCAACGACAGACCTTCTAGACTATGCCAAAGACTTCAAAAGAAGGCAATAAAGAAAGTCAGTTCACCGTGCCAAAGAAGGACACGGACAAACAAAGAGTGATTCTGGACTTGTCCCCTTCTCAACTCATACATTCAGTGCGACAAGTTCCGCAAGCTAACCGTCTCGCTTCCCCGTGGGGTTGTCACCACCTCTATCAATCTTACAGGGATTTGCCTACAAATACCGGCCTTTAGGTAGACCTGTTCGCACGGAGTCCAACCACAAACTTCCATGTTATGTGGCTCCCAATTTGGATCCTCTGGCTCACGCCACAGATGCGATGTCCATAGACTTGGAACAATTGGCAGAAAATTTACCTATTCCGCCAATAAACCTCTTATGAAAGTTCTACACAAACTCAGATCTTTCAAAGGGCGGATAGCACTGGTAGCACCCAACTGGCCGAAGAGCAATGGTTTTCCTCTTCTACTAGAGTTGAAACTCTGTCCCGGACGGATCCCAACCATAACTTTATGGACTTCATGAGTTTGCGGCACAGAAAGATGCTAATATTGATCCGCTAAACACATTGTTCGTGGAATCAGACAAAAGAGAATCGACACTCCGGCAGTATGATTCGGCATTGAGGAAGTTAGCATCTTTCTAAAAGAATTAGATGTTCAGACCAGGGTGACCAGATTTGAAAATTGAAATAAGGGACACCTAAATTGGAGAGGTAGTTGGACAATATATATATATATATATATATATATATATCTATATATATATATATATATCTATATATAATATATATAGATATATATATATATAGATATATATATATATAGACTATATAGATATATATATATAAGATATATATATATATAGATATAGATAAATAGATATATATATTATAGATATAGATCTATAGATATATATAGATATATATAGATATAGATATATATAGATATGATATATAGATTTATATAAGATATAGATATAGATATATATAGATATATAGATAGTGATATAGATAGATATATAGATATATATATAGATATAGATATATATAGATGATATATATATATATATATATATATATATATATATATATCTATATATAATATATATATATATATATATATAGCTTGATGATGAATAATAGTGGCCAAGACTAGGAAGAAAACATTCTTTAATATTACGAGCTTTCGAGGTTTTAAAACCAAAATCATCTTCAGGCTGAAAAAATGACAAGGATGAGAAATCACTAGAAATTACATTAAAATTAATTGTCTGATTAAAAGCTTCAGTAAAAACATAAAATAAACGAACATCACATACAAACTAAAAATTAAAAATTACGAAAAAACTAAAAAAGCGCAAATCATACAAAAACAGAGATAAAAATAAAAATAACATGAAAGGTAAACAAACTACACTCAAAAATAAAATAGCTAACGACCCCCTTTTGTGTACCTACTATGAAACTATATGATAGCTAGTTGAATACCGGACGAGTTGTTGTTCAATTCGGTTTCATTTTCTTAATAAACAGTGACTCTGAAATTAAAAGGTCCAGTCTATTTGAGCAAAAAAGGACAGTACTCTAAAATCTAGGTGAGTGAAAGGATGGTCCTGTGCTAAACTGTGATCCCTTATGGCAGAAAAATGGTGGTTTAGAAAGAGGAAACCTAGTTCTAACGGAAAGACCTCTGTGTTCCAAAATTCTGTGTCTAAGCCAGCGGGAACTGGATCCCACGTTACGCAGACCACACTGCGAACAGGTAAACAAGTAAACGACACTCGAATTAAGGTCCACAGGAAGAGCAGGCTTCTCCCTCAAAAGTGATCCTACAGTAAAAGGGTTAGTAAAAACAAATCTGAAACTAACTTGAGGAAAACTATGCTTAAGTATTTCTTGTAACTTTTTCGTACAAGTAGCTACTATGACCAAGGAAAGGCAATTTAATATACTTTACATCTTTACTAGCAGTACTGTACACTGGTCTGGGACAAAATTTCTCATGTAGAAAATTTTTCAAAACTTTGTAAAAGACAAATACGGGATAAGAATTTTCGGAGAAATAATTCTGGAGGAAGACCATGTCTTGATGAAATAAATTAAAATCATAACAGACATTGTAAGCTCTATTTATCATAGTACGTATTGAATTAAGTTTAAACAACTTTGGTGAAAAAAACTAAGATAATTCAATCCCAAGCCAGTAAAGTACTTTTCCTATAAACGGAAGTCTGAAATTTACCTCATAGTTTCTGCTGTACCTGAACATCTAAAAATGACAACATATTATCCTGTTTCTGTCTCACAAGTAAAAGAAATATTAGGATGACGAGAATTAAAAATATTCTAAAAATAAAATCCGTGTGACGTTCCCTAAACACAGTGGAACGGTTCCCTTAAACACCCAAAGGAAAGTGTCATCCACGTACCTACGATAATACAAGGGTTTGAAAGCAACAGGGCATTCAGACATCCAAATCCTTTCACAATAACCCATGAAACAATCTGCATATACAGGTCCAAGGGAATTTCCCATAGCAACACCATCTATTTGATTATATAATTTACCATCAAAAGTAAAAATGCCATCAGTTTGTAGCCAATTGTAATAATTTTCGCAAATCTATTTTACTAAGTCCAAAAGTTGTTATGTGGTTTTTCACATATATTATTAAGAATAATGTCAGTTGTTTCTTTTAATGGGATATTTGTGAAAAGAGAGGTTACATCAAAACTAGCCATTACAACATCTTGGGTTAAAATCGAAAGAACACAATATATATAGATATATATAGATATATATATAGATATATATATATATATATATATATATATATATATATATATATATATATATATACCATACTTTTTTCTGGCTCTAGAATTTTTTGCTGGGAATAATGATCTTATTCCCAACACTGCTGCAGCTGAGGCTGCATGTTTTTTTATTTGATTTGTGCTGCTGTTGATCCATGCTGTCGCACATCCCTCAGTACACCGTGCGTAATGCTAAAATTCTTCGAGCATATTTTGCAGTATATGCTCCGCTTTTGTTGTTGTTTTGGGGGACGAGCCATTGCTTGAAATCACTGTAATTTTGCCACTCTGGTCTAAAAGTACATATTTTCTCTTCACTTTTTTGTTGCACTTTTTGTCGGACATGCTGCCTTATGTTTAAAAAATCAAATACCAAGGACAGATTTGTTCGTTCTTGGCCCACTGCACTGTTGCCAATTTTGGGGCGGCCCGCCTTTACCCCGTATTTTCACTAGTATATTGTAATTTTTTTTTGTCAAATATTGAAAATACGGGACAAAAGGCATCCTGGGGAGGGAGGGTCGATACGGGACAGGGACAAATGTCATTAATATGGGACAATTCCGTCAAATACGGGCGTCTGGTCACCCTGGTTCAGACAATGACTACGAATCTGGCAATTTCATTTTTTAGAACTGTTTTCGAAAAAGGCCTAGCTTGCTAGTACCATTACTACTACTAAATCCGCCTTGAGGAAGATATTTCAGTCTGCTTTACTATTGATTTAACAGATTCGTACTTCCCGTCTATCCCTAGAGCATGTGCTTGTCTGAGACCAGTAAACCGGCCTCATACGGTCTCCTGGTTTTTAAATGACATACTCAAGTTAGCTTCAGATACCGATAATGAATCATGCTCATATATAACCCTTCTCAGGTGCTAGAATATCTGAACTGTCGGCTCTCTCTAGAGAACCAAATCATGTTGATTTCCTCCCGTCAGGAGTTTCTGCTTTCTCCGGATCTGAAATTCTTGGCAAAGAATGAAGACCCTCAGAACAGATGGTCTCCGTGGAAGATTGTCCCTCTTCCACAGGACCCATCATTATGTTCAGTTATTACAATAAAAAATAAATTATCTTGACAGAACTTCTAATGGGTCTTCAGGTCCTCTTTTTATTAGAGAGAATGGTGGAACCATTTCCTTGAAGGCCCATCAGACAACAAATTCTTTATTTTATTAAACAAGTTAATCCGGATTCAGTTCCTCAGTCCGTGATATCCGAGCAGTGGGTACCTCAGTTAATTATTTTCATCATATGAACTTCGATGATCCCAAAAAGTATACAGGTTGAAAATCTCCGACAGTATTTAAACACCACTATCTAAAATCTCTAGAGGCCCTTAAATATTCTGCAGTGGCTGCAGGGAACATTGTCTCCCCTGATACAGCCTAATTATGTATTTTGTAATGTACATGTATATTATTATCATTGATTTTGCTATTAATTACCTTTTGGTACTCCCTCTCACCTACCTGCCTCGCTTGTATTCACTCCATTTTTGCCTTTTTGTTACGGACTGGATGCTTATCAACCCACTCCTGTGCTTTGTTATAGTTCATTATTTCATGTGTTATTATATTCATTACCTGTTGCTGATTTTCCTGGTGATGGTATGAACTTGGTCATATATTTTATACGTTATTTACTCCTTGTATTTTGTTACCTGAACTTGGATCATTAAAACAATGATTGTAAGAAAGAAAAGTTTATTTTTCCTTTCATATAAAATATTTTGTTTTACTCTCAATTTACCAAGCTTGTATGGCCAATTCTCTTACTATTTCACTGGGCGACACAGGTCAATCCCAGAAAAGGTATTTTGACAAAGGAAAAATTTATTTTCTGGGTGAAGACCTGTGTCGCCCAGTGAACCCATCCCTCTCTTTTCCTTTCCCTACCCTTTAGCTGGCCCAAGCTTGGTGTCGTATTTCAGGAATGAGTGTTCTTGGCAGAGGTAGTAGTGACGAGCGGAAGGTAGCCGTTGTAATGGCACCTCTCTGGCGGGGGATTTTGAGAGAGGAGAGATCTAATTGACAAAGTATCTGTGATAGTGGCTTCCACTCGCCCCTGATGCTATACCGACACCCCATGAGGTTGATCGATCCAGAGGTAGTAACTCTGGCATTCCATATGGCTTTTTTCTCTGGTATATTTAGCATTTATTTATACCTAGAAATGAGTGCTATAGGAACATTTCACTGGGCGACATAGGTCTTCACCCAGAAATAGATTTTCCTTTGTCAAAATCCCTTTATTAAATGAAAAAATAGACTTATTAATATTCAATTATGAAAAATAAGCAACTGCTGAATCTAATAACCAACATACAAATACAACAATTAAAAAACCACAAATAAATTCAAATGCATATAAACTTCAAGACAAAGTAAAATCGGCAATCGATTTACAGAATTTAATACTAATTCCTCCTAATAATGAAATATAAAATTATTCAATGGAATATAAATGGCCTCCTAACCCGACTACGTCTGGGTGAATTACAAAGAATCATATGGGACCACAACCCAATATGTATATGGCTACAACTCATAGGATCTAACCCGACAAACATTTGACAGTACAAAAATTGCTTGTATTCATCAACTGATGGTGGAAAACTAGGGACAGCAAACATATGTTCATAGTAGTATCACCTATGAACTTTTAAACATATCATCTTTATCATAGATAACAGCTATGAAATTATATATGCCGGACAAAAATATGAGCACTATTGTAACTTATACAACCACCAAATTCTAGCTTGAATTTCAGTGATCTACCTGCATTAATTGGTAATCTGCATGAACCCCTACTTATAGTAGGAGATTTTAACGCTCATAGTCCCGTTTAGGATAAGTCACCTTGCTGACGCACAGGAACAAACATAAGAAATAACGTATTGGAGCACGACCTATGCTGCCTAAATGAAGTGATGTGCCAACTTACTTCTCCAATACCCACTTAACCTCTTCAGTAGATATCTCGCTGTGCTCAGTCGTCTTAGCTGAAAGACTTGAGTGGAATGTCCTGGATGACTCGTTACCAACCACTTCCCCATAGTCCTTGATTATTTGAATAATAATTTAATATTGCCACCTGTAAAATATAATATCCAAAAAGTGGATTGGGACATTTACAATCTACATACCAGAAATATACCACCATTTCCGCATAACCAAGACCACAATATAATATGTGAATTCTTCACGGATTTCATAATAAATGCTGCTGATAAAAGCATACCTAAAAACAACGGCCACACCCAAATAAATCCCCTGTCCCATGGTGGACTCCAGCCTTAGACAATTTTAAGCTAAATCAAACACGTTTTAAGTCTAAATCTTAGCAGACTTAAGACACTGCTCAAAGCCCTCAACAAGTTGCCCTACTATACAAATATACTAAACAAGATAGTGGTCATCAACATAACAATCAATTATATTAAACCTTTATATAACAATGAGGCCACCACTCGAACAACCGTCTATCTGCACAAAACAGAAATTGGAGAAAAACGTGATTGAAGTTTAGCATTGTTTACGTTATGAATTTCCTTGCCGCTAATTTATTTTGGCAATTGACCATTATTCTTTTTTCAAAATGAATCTAAAAGCATGCTTGTTTATACATATGTGTGTGTAAATATTATCTATCCAAACTGTACGTCAAACAACACCATAACTGCAAAAAACCGAAGTCTGAGAAAAGTACAATAATAATTTTGTCAACATTGGAATGACAATATGAGTGATAATTATCAATGGTATGATGTCATTTTTTTCTTCAACATTATATTAACCTTCTTAGAAATTTAAATCATTAAAAACTAGCAGAATTATATAATGATAGGAAGAAATAAAAAAAGAAAATTAGAAAACTTTATTGTATAAGAATGGTGTTCTGTAAAAATTTTTCAGTTATGTAGCTCTTATGACACCATCTTTAGGTCATCATTCGTAGTAGGCCTACATGGTGCCATCACATAACTGCATCCCTAAAAAAAAAAGAAAATGGGTAAAAGCATACTGTACTCCTAAAAGCATGGTAGGATGCATGATTTACTAGCACCATTTTTTTTTATTACAATTATGCAAAAAAAAGAAAAAAGAAAAAAAACTGACTATCCAATAATGGGTACAGTAATGATAGGCTAATAGATTTTTAAAATCCAGTAAGGTATACTGTTTGGAAGGGATTATAAACACTCACCAGAAGCAGAAAAATAGTTGACCTTATTCATAAGGATGGTAGGCAGGCTACAGATCCTGTTGCTGATCAGGTTCGTGGGACAAAGTTCTGTCATAGTACAAAACATCTTCATACCTGTTGACAAAAGAGAATAGCTTGAATGCAACAGCAACACCGCAATTTTCTATATAGTTTTTAAAAAATAAGAGTACAGTATTTTTATATTAGCATATACAACGGTAATAATCATATTGTAAAACCACTAAGCTTCTTACCTGTCATGGATGTTGTCATAGACTGAATCATCAATCTCATCTTCATGAAAAGGTTCCTCATCAGCAGCATGGGTTGGCTGTGATTCTTGACGCTGAAGTAAATCTATCAACCATGCTTTCTCAACTCAACCACTCTTTCTCTGCTGAACTCATGTACTCAAGCAGAGAGCGTAGGTCCTTTAACTTGTTTATCTGCAGATTTTGCTCTTGTGAATATTTTTGAAGCAAATGTAGCTTGCTAAGGTCAGAAGATTTCACAGACCTTTTTCCTGGAAGTGCACTCACCTTTGTTCCTTCATTATCAGGCACATCATAACCATCCTTCAAAATGTACCCTTGTCGGTATTGACTGCAGACTTGCTAAATTTATTAGCTGCAGCCCTTTTCACAACATTCTTAGTACTCATAAAGGTACCATAATCCAGAAAATCTGACCTCTGCATGTGGTAGACTGGAAATGGAGGGGTCCATGAATTGGCAATGATATTGCAGTAAAGGGCTGGGCTTAAGGTGCTATCATGTCTTCGTATATTCTTTTCGGTTAACCCAAATGAAACGGGTCACATGCCATGTATGAATGGCTAGAAACAAGGTAGATGAACTCTATTCGTTCAAAATTGCCAGCATGTACCTCTTGCATGGCAGCGAACATCATTAAAATATTTTTGTTCTGTCCACCACAGTTATCTGCAAATATCTTCAAGTTTTTAGGTGGATTTGGTTTGCTGAGCACATACAGCTCTAACCATTTATGCAAGCAACTGGCTATTTCATTGGAACCTTGTGCAGCTACATTTTCTCCCCGGACAAACATATAGGATTCTGCAGATTTTAAGTTATGCATACAAAAATTGTAAAGCCACATTTTGCGCTTGTAGTACACAGCCTTACTGCCAACCGAGGGCATGGCATAGTCTGCTGGAGGTCCATGCAAATACAGAGCCAATTGTCATCTGTGTCCTCTTTTGCAGCATTCATGACAAGAGCGTTGTTCTTCTTCTGCATATGTTCATTTAATTCCATTTCATACATACTGATATCTTTGCCATTTTGTGTGCCATCTTTGATGCAAATCTTAAGTTTTTCACATAGATTGCAAAGGTCTACTTTTACAGGCTGAAAACCAAAATTGTAGTTAAGGGAAAGTATCTTATAGTAGTATTTCAGTTTAACTTTCTCAACATCTGGATGTAAGATAACCATCCAATCTGTATACTACATTCTATAGAGTTCTTTAACTGAAAAGTGAGACTCTTAAGTATTGGCGTGTTTGGCTCTTAGCTCTTGTATAGTGGCTTGTAACCATTGGCAAAGACTGAATGTGTTCATGCACACACTCAAGAACTATTCCACTGATACTTTTGTGGTCACCTTTCTTAACCCTCTTATCACAAACTGGGGTGCCTCCATCTGAAATTTTTTGCAAAGCAATTGAGACCCTACTGTTACTTAGTCTATGAAAGCTGTTTTACAAACATACATCTTACTATGGTTGTATGTTACAAAATACTTAGTACTCCATGACTTCTTACAGCCAGATCCCTTTCTCCTTTTTCCAACTGGAATGCGCTCAACATGGCCTTGTATGTAACTGGTCATGACATTATAATCACCAATGGACCAGTAAGAATCAAAGATAATTTGCACTGCCTCATGACCTAATTTCTGAAAACATTTCTCACGACAGTTATAAGGTGGTCCTATTGTCTTTGCTGGAGCTAATTATTTTGTCTTTTTAGATACATAGTCCTGGCCAAGGTTCCTTTTTCTTTTACTTATATTTTCAGCCCATGTTTCAGGCCTTGCAATACGAACCCTACCTTTGCCTGTTATCACATGAACTGCATGTTCATCCCAATGGCTATGCACCTGGCCTTCATTAGAATTATTAGAATGTACTTTGCCTATCATCTATTTCAATTATTCGTTCAAAAGTTTTATCATTATTATCATTATCACTGTCACTCTCAGACTCTAATAAGATCTTTCTTCTAACCTTCAAGGATGAGCCTCTTCCAACAAGAGGCCAAGATACACCTTTATTGATAGGTGTTTTCTCATTACTTCTTTGCAAATGGCCTACTGTAATAATTGCATTGCCGTCTTCGTCATTTAAAGGCTCAGGATCGTCTTCATTTTCTGATTCAGAGCAAGAAACAACCACGTATGCAGGTATTTTTCCTTGTTTTTTACCATAAAAAGACCAAGGAGTAATCTCATGTGCACTCACAT
>NC_061101.1:20105821-20134037 GCF_015104395.2 Macrobrachium nipponense | reverse complement strand
ATACCATTTTTTGAGTTAGGATATGTTTTAACTAAAGACAGGGTTAGACTGGGATTTGTCGCAACCTTCATGTAACAGTCTAGGCTAACCTGGTCAACATTACTACAACCATACTTGGGCATAATTGCAATCTCCTTAGATCTTCTAGCACTAAATTGTGGAGTCGCTCCAAGTTTAAATACATACATCAAAATTTCATCAATTGTGCTTCTTTACAAAAAAGAAAGGTCTCCAATGGAATTTAATGATTAATGATTTACAAGGTATTCATGCAATTCAGACATTTATAAATAACCATTAGCAAAACTATTTCAGTGACAGAATTTCCTCAACATAAAAATGGGCTGTCCTTAACCTGTATTTCTACAATGATTATCAAATCAAAATATACGTACAGACAAAAGCAACCTTAACAAATCCTGAATATCTTACCTGATCATATTCGGATGATCCTGGATATAGAGGCCATCCTAAAAAAAGCTCCGCTATAACACACCCTAAAGACCACATGTCTATAGCCTCTGAGAAGGGCAGCCCTAAAATAATTTCTGGCGCTCGATAATAGCGTGATTGCAGGTACGTGTTACAAACAGCTTTGCTGACATGTGATGCACTGCCAAAGTCAATGACCTTGACACGATAAGGTTGCCTTACTGGATCTACTAACATGATGTTCTCTGGCTTTAAATCAGCATGAATCAAGCCAAGTTGCTGAAAAGGAAAATACTATCATGAACAATCAAATTAAAATGTAATCTTAGCACAAAAATAATTTGGCAATCTCACCATTTCCAAGTACATCGTTGACTTTTCTCAACTTTTTTTAACAATTACTGTATTCCACTGAAGCTCATATCCCGTCAACCAGAAATGATGGTCTTTTTAAACATTTTTAACAACGCTTATGCTCTAAACCAACAAAGTAATAAAATAACCATCACTCACATATTTCACACTCTTAGTTTTCTAATGCCCATTAACTGTTGTCATGATGTAACACACAGAGGAGCAGTAGTAACCAACCTTACTCAGGAATAACAAGTTTAGACTTATTGTACTAAATTGAAAACTGTAATCAGCTAATCGTTCCGAGATATCTCAACAGGCGTATCATGAGCATGAGCCCATGTTGACACTAGGTTAGACCCTTGTGAACACCTGCAGAGCTGTTGCTGAGCCAAAGCAAAGGACCTTGAACTGGCAGACCTGCTCCCAAGACTGAAGCGGAGGAATCTGTTGGATGAAGGGTGTATAAGGATCTGGAAGTAGGTGCCCTTCAAGTTTACAGACAGTCCACTGTTATTGGCGATTCGGTTTGGCGCTTTGTCTGATTTTCAGCACCGAAATGCGCCGATTTCCGGTTATTGGCACTGATACATACCTAACAGAGGACCCATTAACCAGTTATCAGCGCCACGACATGGTGAAAAGTGCCGAATTTTGGTTATTGGCAATTTTCACTTATCATCAAGCCGTTGGAACGGTACACCCACCATTAACCGGAGACTGCCTGTAGAAAGCAAGAAGTCAATCTCTCTCACGGCTGCCAAGACTGTCCAGGGTGTCTCCTTCCTGAAGCTACCCTTCTTGATGAAGTGGTTCAGCATTGAAAGGTTTATCACTGGCCTTCAATTGCCAATGGCTTTCAGCACTAGAAAGACTCAACTGTAGAACTTCCCTGAAGGACGATCTACCGTTTCTACTGCACACTGGCATTGTGTGAACTAGGATGTAAGGATGCAAGGTCAAAATGAAACATCTCAAAAATTGACATGGTTTGGATACGTAATGAGAATACATACTATAATGTAGCAGGATATAATCCTGTAAATGCCATGTAATCAAGGAAAAGATGACTAGATGAAGACCTAGAACTAATAGGGGGTCATGCAAAAAGTGCAAAGACAAAAAACCATTGAGAAAACCCTTTTCATATTCAACTCTGTACAGAAGGAAAAGCTGATAGAAAGTTTGAAAACAACATGACAAACAAAGTAAATCTTACAATAATATTCTGCTTACATTTTTGTGACAAAATGACAAATGTTTAATTCATATGTATTTTTCATAACTAAGAAACCTGAGGTCTTAACCTTAGGATAATATTCAACGTGCCAGCTGGAAATCCAGTAAAATTAATTAAAAAAAATATATAAAATAAAAAAAAAACTTGTGATCGGCCCTTTCACAATAGACCAAACAGAGGAAGGGACATTAGGGGCAGGGGGGAGTGGGGGGGTCAGAGACGATAAACTGGGCACCTCCCACTACTCAGTCACACCAGTTCAGGACTCGGTACCACAACTCTTTTGTCCATTGAACAAAAAATTGATGTTTGTTAAGGATTGCAAGCTATGGGTGTGTGTTAGGTTTGTGGTGTACCAAGTCTTGTTTTGCAGACTAATATATTTTCTTGTTTTACAGACTACAGTGGTCCCCCCCATATTCACAGGGATGTGTACCAGGTCCCCCTGCAAATAGTCAGAATCTATGAATAGTTGGAACCCGTATAAAAACGCTGAAAACGGCCTATTTTGTAAATTAACTCAAGAAAAACCCATTTCAAATTTTTATACCTGGTTTTTTAATAGTTTTATCACAAAGTGGATTTTATGATGAAATCGATAAAAAAAAAAACAGGAATTTGTGGATATTTCTCATAGAAAAATACTGCGAATAGGCAAATTTCCTGCAAATAATAGGTAGATATGGTCCAGCGAGATATCTGCGAATGCGTGAGTCCACGAATCCAGAGAACGCAAATACAGGGGGACCCACTGTAATGTTTCCTAAAAATAAATTTTTCACAGTATTTCACACTGTGATACTCTACAGTATTTTACACTATCACACTGATACTCTACAGTATTTTACACTATCACACTGCAATACTCTACAGTATTTTACACTATCATCATCAAGTTATTTTTACTGAGGAATTTTTAATGCAATCTTTAAAGAGTACAGTAGCCTCATTAGTATTTTTCAAATTCATTTTTAATAAAAAAAATTGCAATGGACCTGAATGATAACATCATGAAACAAGAATCAGTCATGAAGTCCCTGATTCAAGTGTTCTCCAACTCTTCACAGTCACACTAGACCAAGCTTCCATCAGTCACTTGTTCGACATTTACAACTACTTCTTGTGCTTTCTTATAATAGGGATGTGACAGTCCTGGCTCAAAGATGGAGAAGAAACTACTATTCTTCTCTTAGCACGAGGATCAGCCACGAAGTCCCTGTTCTCCAACAATTGATTGGAGAACGCACTGGCGTCAATGTCACTGAAGCTTGTGTTGATGCCTAAGCGGAAGGAGAAGGAAAGACTTGCATCTTTTCCACTAGTATGCTTATTTCTCATAACTCTTGTAACTTCTCTCAAAAACGTGTGTGTCACTGAATCAGAAAGCGTAGTTGTACAGTACTCTTGTACATTGAAGAAGCAAGAATGGAAGCACATCTCTGTGCAGGCCACAGCTGTGACCTAATGGCGGGCACCATGTTCATGTCGTCACTGAGCATCCTGAATGTGACATCAGGACTTGACAAGAAGCGCAAGGCTGCTGTTGTTATTCCTGTAGGCATAGCAACCTTAACTCAAAAGGTTGGGTTGTTGTACTATCTGCTTCTCTACAGATGTCGACGTATTTGACCTCCATTAGTGCAGATCAGGGGTAGAAGGGACATCTTTGGTGAGGGACCCTGGAGGGAAGCGCGACGTCATTTAGCAAACCAACTGCCCTTCTAGGGTTGGTACTCCTAATAGGCCTAACACCGATCGCACACCCCCATCAACTCTGCCTCTGTATGTGGAACGAAAACAAGATGGCGATGCACAACCCCTCCCCGCAGGAAAAGGAGCACAATTAGTCAAAATTACCTCCCAAAGCACCTCCTGATACATCCAAGCTATAAATCCATAGGTGAGCCAGATGGTATATGTGAAATATCAAATAGTACAGGTGGCAAAGTAACTGGATCTGCACAGTTTTCTACACCTACTACCTACTACACGTTGGATGCGGCTGTGTACTTCGATGTTAAAAAAGGCGAGGATATCCGGGTGTTTATCTGCTTCCAGTGATATCCAGGAAATCTTATTGAAACATGAGAAGCCTCCATGTTTGTACTATCCCCCGGAAATTCCACAAACAACAGATTCAAAGCAACCGGGGCAAACTAAACCGGCTTTAAAAGGACTGACGCACACATCCTCTCTTAAAGGCGGTAAGAAAATAACTAACAGGGTCATGAGTTAAAAAGGGGTAGGGTGGCTCCACTTGACTTGTGACCAAGCACAGACGCCAATAGTCCCTTGCGTACACAATTTTTTTTAACTTTACTGGTTTCCAGCTGGCGCCAAGTTATTTATCCTAATGTTAAGACCAAGGATTTGTTTCATATATGAACAAACAAGCCATCAATTAGATCCAATCCTCAGAGAAACAAAAATAAAACTGATGCAAATCAATGTAAGATATCATATTTGTCCAATTTTATTCATTGAAAAAGCAAAACACAGCATGAATACAGAAACTCCAGTCACCAAACAAAACCATGTTATACAAACCTTAAGTTTAAGAAGGGCAGTTAATACTTGTTGAAGAATTGGTCTGATGAATTTTAGAGGCAGCGGCGAGAATTTATTTTGTTTGAGAAAATCATAAAGGTTCTGTTCAAGCATCTCAAACACCAGGCACGTATGGTTCTTGTGCTGAAAACATTCAAATGCACGCACAAAGTTGTAGTCATCAGCATTCTCCTGGCTCAGTCTGGTCAAGATCCCAACCTGAAACAAAAATTGAAGGGTTTTAATCATTTTTGCAACAGAATGTAAAAAACATACCTTTTTGTTCATTCACAACTATCAACCTTGAAGCATCCAATACAAATTAAGATCAGTAAACGCTCTCTTAAATGAAAGTGATTATTCATAAGCTTTGTTCTAGTTTTGATAACACAGCACCATACATGTGGAATGAGCTAGCAAGTCTTTGTTTAAACAGAGGAGGTTTTTTAGGGGTGATTTCTGTAATTCGGAATTTCCTGTAGTCAAGTGGGCTGGTCCCCAGGGTGCTGGTTTCAAGAGGTTGGTTGGACTGTACAGCCAAAGAACATGAAAGAGTGGTAGCAAGTGCAGTAAAACTTTCTCTTTGAAGAACATGCTGTGTGCATGGCTGAGCTCTAAACAGTGTAAGCTATTATAAGATGAATGGGTTGTAATGATGAACACAGTAATAATTATGATAAACAATTCTTAAAAGTCAAACCTTAGTTTTAACTATAAGCAGTGAATTTACAAAAATTTTGTCATATTTTTATATCTTTTGTTTTCTCTAACAGATTTTTTTCTTCATCAATTACCTTAAATGTAATACACAAATAATCTAAGTCTGATATCTGAATGTACAAGGTTATGAATCACAAACTGCTAATATATAACTAAAAATTTTGTTTGGATAAACATTTAAAATAAAAGTTGAAACAAGGACATTCTAGTAACTGAAAAAACACACCTAACATTTAGTCATTTCATTTATACATATCTGGCAAAACCTTAAAAGGCAAAATTCTTACCTCAATCTGTCCTTGCCTAGCATATGATGGATGATTTTTAAGGATCTTAATGGCAACAATATCATTGGTGCCTTTCTTCCAGCACTTAACCACCTGGCCAAATGTACCTCGGCCAAGGAACTCCAATACCTCATACTGGGCTGTGAGTGAATATAATACTTCATGCTGAACCAACTGAAAAAGACAGAAAAAATACAGAACATGAGTTTTCCCACCTCCTCTGAAAAATGACCCGCAACAAATAACCCAAAAGATCATATCTGGTATATAAAATTAATATGATATACTTAGAATTATGTATCAAACTGAAAACCCTTCACATGAATTTTTTTTATAAGTCATACTTTTTAATATCAATGTCTATAACTGGACATTCTTTATAAGGGTCCTGGTCCTCACTGGACTTAGAAACCAATGATAACTATACACAAGCTATTCCTATTGATTTATGACAACTCATCATTAAAATGCCATGAAGTTGAGACTTCACATCACTCTCCCATTCATATAGTTGAGGTTAATTTAAAAGTTGACTCATAAAAAATTAAATGTAGGCATACTACAGGATCACAATTATCAACATTAACACACCATTAATAAGAATTATCTTAAAGTTAGAGTACATTTTTACATCTGATTTGAAAGATTCAATTACAAGTACTAGAAATAGATTCTAGATCTTTATTGTTTTTAATAATCCACCACTTTTTATGTTCTGTTTTGCTTTCTAAGTTTATCTAACAATCCACTTATAAACAACATTCTTGTTAATACATGTAGGATCTTACAGAATTTAACAATAAAATGCATAAAAATTATTTGCTCAGGAGAAAGGCTTCTAATATCTCTAAGATTAGAATTACAGATTCCAAATTGATTATTAGACACCTCCTCGGATTTAAACCTAAACAAGGCATTTTTCCCCCCAAGTTGAAATTATTACATATTAGCTTTATCTTACATTTTTCACAAACAGAATGAATGTTACATTTTATTTCCTCAGGATATCATGACAAGGTAAATATTCAAGTGTACAGCTGATAACCAGGGATCGGGACATATCAGAGCCGGAAATCCATTTATTATCGTTGCTAGGTAAGCGCCGTAAAAGCGGTTCGCCAATAACTGGGGACTGCTTGTAGTTTACTTCTGTCATAACAGAAGCAAAGCAGAATAAAAGTATTAAAAAATATAAAAAAACCTGCATGCACTACGAAATTGAAGACAAAATGAATTTAGCTTAAATGGGAAGAGCCTCTATCGGTGAAATGCCTGGAGGTATCTGTTTTCATTTGATTATTCTGTAATTATCAGGGATGTTTCTTACATGAAAAAATGCTTCGACTGTATAAAAAAAAAAAAAAACTACCACCAATCAAAGCTCCATAGTTATTACATGCGCAATATTTTTCTTCTTCTGTTTTCTCAAAAGGTATTCTCCTACTTACAAAGGTGATAAGTTTCATAAAACCCATCTGTACACTATGGTATAATGATATACGTACGTATGTATATGGTAGTCTACCCTAAAGTATGCTCTATACTATATATAGCACAGTATAATTATTAATATCAGCTAATTCTGGAGGCTCAATGTATTCTGTCTTTTTCAGTAGAAAAGAAACTGAATAACAAGAAACAAGAATTAGATATGCACTGTAAGGGGTATCCCTCTAAGATTTGGCAATTCGTTCCGATGTTGGCATAACTGTATTAAATTGAATAAGTATTTAGGCCACAGGCCAAGCACTGAGACCTATGAGGTCATTCAGCGCTGAAATGGAAATTGAGAGTAAATGGTCTGAAAGGTGTAACAGGAAAAGAACCTTGCAGTTGCACTATAAATCAACTGTTAGGAGAGGGTGGAAAGTAAGATGGAAGAAAAAGAATATGAAAGGAGGTAGCTACAGTAAAAGTAATGAAAAGGGGGGCAGCTAGGGGACAAAGGCACACTGCAAAGAACCTGAAGTAATGCCTACAGGGCACTACTGCCCTATGGGGGGCATAATTCAGTGTCAGGTTGTTGATGGGCTACATATACTAATAAAATAAAAAGGTAACAAATATGCATCTTTTCCATAAATCTTTTAAGAAGTTATGCATTACTTAACTATATCTACTAATATTGTAGGTATTCTCATATTATCTATACTATACCTGTTTGATATGCATGCCCAGACTATGAAAGCTAGGGCTACCAAATTTTACAATAGATTCCCCTCTCCTTAAAGGAAGGTTTTAGTAAAAATCTTGAATTCAAGGGCCATTTCTAAGGGGGAGTTAACCCCTCTGTTTTTCATACCCTCTCATTTTTTACAATTTTCAGTATTGACAGCAAACTCTTTGGATTTTTCACTCGTACTTGGCTTGAAAGGATCCCAAGTGATTTACTTATTCAGAAAGTGATTGCATAATCCGCCCCGTAAGAGTTGTCATCACACAGCATGCTCTTTTTATCCCGAGCAACGCCAGGATCTGTTAGGTGTGTGTAAGTTTTGAGATATGGAGAATGCTTCACCAAGGGAACTTTCTTCGGGATCTCGCAAGAAACAAAGTTTTTAGATTTTTGTGTTTTAACTATCAAAATAGGCAGTTTTAGAAGTTTTTGGCGGGGTTTTAAGTAGGGGGGGTGGGGGGTGGCAGTACCAATCCCCCACAAATACAGGGGTCCACTGTACATACGCAATGAGTGTAACATTAGTAACAATACTTTTATTACTATTTTTTTTCGTTTTACTTATTTAAGTAGAAGATGGGATAACGAGATGGAGGTAAAGAAGTTAGTCTATTGTAATCTGGTCTCACTGCCTGACTGTTTGTTTGTTTGTATTGCACCCGTTGCGAGTGAATTTCAAAATACTTTCGAAATATTAATTGCCAAACCCTACCGTAAAATCAGATTATTGTGAGGCAAATTATCGTAGCTCAAAAATTACCTTTATTTCAAAAGGTAAAGAAACATATCGCAACAAACACTAAACAAAATTCAATGAAACATTCACAGCATGTAGTATAACCATACAGGCAGTCCCAGGTTATGTCAAGTTCGGGTTACATTATTCTCGATTTATGGGGCTTGCCTCATGGCACTGCTAACCAGAATTTTTCAGCGCCGTTAAGTGAATTTATGGCACCATTACCTGCTTTACAGAGCTATAATAGCACTGTAAATGCTATTTATTCATATTATAATTATGATGATTCGGGTTAAGGCAATTTTCAGCTTACAGCGCCCTGCTGGAAATGGAACCCCCACTGTAACTCAGGGACTACCTGTATCTTTAATCTAGCATGAGATGAGGTATTTTTTAACTGTACCTTTTTTTATGCATATCATTTATGAAAAATTTACATTAGTTGTTTATTAAACTGTAAAATTTGTAAAATTTACAAACTTTGAGGTTGAATTTTGTTGTTTCCAACACAGAAAAATTGATAATTAATTGTAAAACAAGAGGTAAAAATTTTAAATTCCTTCAATAATAAATTCACAAAGCTCACATACATTATAATGGTCATTGCAAAGGTGCTTCTTCACTTTCTTTTATATTCAATTCTCCCTTAAAAACAGAGGGTGCAGACTAATAATCATGCAACAAACACTTAACCCTGGCTAGGTTAGCTGGGTCGAGCACGACCCGAGGGGTGTTTCAAAAAACATGTTTTTTTCCCCATAAATCATCGTCTAGCTCGAATCTGGGTGTGATCGATCTGCAAAGAGGATAGCAGAACACACACTACAATCATGTCAAAACTTGTTTGCCTTGCCTTTGTCCTTTCCCCTTTTCTGAGTAATAGTTTGTTTTGAACATGTGTGGGATACAAAGGCACAGTTATCAAGTAGTGATTTCCTGTCTAACACTGTTGACTCTGGAAGGTTTTATATTGTTGAAACTCTAGGTACATGGTGTGTGTACATTATGCATGCCAATGGTTGTGGCTGAGAAGAATTATATTGCCATTTATTCCAATTTCTTTTGAATGCCAACTTCTCGGTTTTTGGATTTTTTTTTTTTTTTTGCATTTTTCATCAACAATGGCCAGCAGGCAGTATTCTCTGGGGATGGATGTCATCAACTTACTTCTAATGGAATTATAAAGTGATTTTGATGATAATTTAGAGGTTGCTGACAACTCTATATGGTATGAAGCCAATTTTGTGTAACGAGAGTTGGACGACTGGGGGATGACCTTGAGATATTACAACACAAGAGGGGGAGAGAGGGGATGGGCCTCTGTGTTTTCTTGTGACAGATTACATGAGCTTATGTCAATAAATCATGACACACAGGAGAGAGAGAGAGAGAGAGAGAGAGAGAGAGAGAGAGAGAGAGAGAGAGAGAGACGAGGAGAGAGAGAGAGAGAGAGAGAGAGAGAGAGAAATAACATTTCTGATATGAGAGTAGATTACATCTTAGTGCAGATATTTTTACATAATTCCACTCTAGGATAATATGAGTTTATTCTATAAAACAATTAGCCTTTTCCTATTTAATTTAGGTACCAAAATAATTCGTGGAATTTTGACAATTTGTTTGGCCAAAAAAAATTTTTTTTTTATTCCTCTATGGGTCCGACACCTTTTCTGGCAGTCACATATTATAAACAGTAGTTTTAGGAAGGATTTCCTCAATTTTTGTGTATATAGCGTATTTTGTATTTTTTGTAAATATTTTTGTAATTTATTGTTTGAGACAGAGAGAGATAGATAATAATATTTCTTATATAACAGTAAATTACATATTAGTGCACATCTTTTTACAAGATTCTGTTCTAGGATAATATGAGTTTATTCTATAAAAAAATTAGTCACTTCCTATTTCATTTAGGTAAAATTGGCTTTTTCTTTTTTAGCCAAAAAAAAACACCCTTTTTTTCTCGTTTCAGATTTTGACCTCTATGGGTCCTACACCTTTTCTGGCAATCACATATTGTAAATAATAGATTTAGGAAGGATTCCCTCAATTTTGTGTGTATATAGCGTTTTGTCTTTTTTGTAAATATTTTCGTAATTATTTTTTTTACATAATTATTTTTTAAATATATCTGTAATAAATATTTAATTTGTAGATGGGTATGATTTATCTTCTCAGTAGTATTCGGCAATGGTGAAATTGATTTTAGAAATTAAAATGTGCAGCATAGCTACAGTTTTTGAATTTTCACAAATTTTTCTGGGCGCTTGGGTTGAGCTCGACCCCACAAACGTTTAAAGGGGCACCAAAATAGCGATACCTGTCCAGGGTTAACATTATTTTCATTCTCTTTAACAATACCTACCTAAAACTCCAATTTGAGATAAAAGAGCAACTTTATTAATTTTGCACAGCCACAAAGACAGGCAAAACCTGGGCACACCAATGAAATTTTCCTTCTTAAAACAGTAAAATAAAAAAATGTACAATAAAAACCCAGAAAATATCATACCTGATAATCTCCGTCAGCTTGGGCAGAATTTGTGCCCTTGGTGGCATTGTGGGGCCCACCACCAAGGGCCACCTTCCCGTGGGCCACCGTCTTGGCGGTTGTGGCCGGGCCGCCTCCCAAGGGCGCGCCCACCTTCACGCTCTCTACACCTGAGCTTCCTCCACTACTTCCATTGTGGTCAAAGCACTTACGCTGTAAATCATAACATTTTCATTCTGAGTGACTCTCCAGACATGTTACGTTTTCAAAGCAATTGTTTCCATATAACTTTCTAACAAAGTTCACAAAAAAACCTTATCACCAGAAGCAGAATCTATATCAAATACTAAGTTCCATTCTAAGCAATCTATTCAATGAAAATACTAGCATCCAGAACTGCTGGACAGCATTTTGTAAAGAGTAATATTTCAACTAAAGGTATATACTGCTGTCCTAAATACTGACTGTACTGAAGAAGCCCTCCAAACACCTGAAATCACTACAGACAAACATTTCTATCAATTCAGTACTTTTTCATAAAACATCATATACCCTCCACCTGGAATGCTTATTTCCATATATATTTCATATTTAACAACAGCCGTAACTTGATTTACCAGATTTAGGCTATCAAAGTTAGACGAGACGTTGATAAGGTGGAACGACTTATATCAGGATGATGAATTTTGGACCTGCAGCAAGCAAAATTTTAAAACTTAAAATACACGCAGATGGAATTGCAGTGGGTGACAAAACAATAAAATACTATATCAAACTAACAAGTATGAAAAGTAAAAAATCTACTTAAAACATATGCAATCATCGATACCTGATTAATTTGAGATTGCTGTATTTGCAAATACAGTGATGGAAGCTGTTACCGGATGGTATACTGCTCTAGCTTGAATCATTCTGTTAACAGCTTCTATAACTGCACTAATGAACTCTGGACTGTCTTCCAGAAACTGAATTTTGATGGTTGACAAACTTGGCTTTATTAGGTACTTTAATGAGTTTGCATGTTTATTTTGTTAAGTCTTACTAAACCCACTTTACTCCACACAATGTAAATAATAAATAGCAACATTTTATAGTGCTCATTTTGTCACAATAAATAGAGATGAAATTCACAATAGCCATCATTTACATATGATGATAACTTGCTTTATTTTTTTTATTTATGAAAGCTCAGTTGGAAGACCTGACACTGGAAATGTTTGGTTAAAATATATGCCATTCTGGCAACAAAAAACTAAAGAAAATATTTTGATGTACAGGCAGATGTGCCTATCGAAAATGTACAATAATGGTTATTACTTAAAAGAAATAAAAGCTCAATATACTGTACAAGCTACTCATGAAATCCTTGAAGCTAAGATTACTAAGCACTCCACAACCATCCAGTCGGGACAATGAAAATCTATTAGATACTTTTGATAACTGGAACAGTTAATCCAACATGCCCAAAAAGCCTTTCCAAGTGAGAGGGAACATAACATTTAAAAGATCTTTACAAAATGCCCACCCATTAAAGACAAATCCTCATTAGGCAAGAATAAACATACAGTAATTGAAACCATGTGACATGATCAAAACAGTGATATTAACCACTACACAAGTAGTGCTGTCATGTGAGCATATTTCACCAATAATCTACGTGAAGGTAATTAGAGGTGACAAGTGGAGAAATGATGATATACAGCACTTGTAATAAGTCTCAATTCATATTTATTCTCCACAATTTCTGAAAGCAAATCCTTTTTTTTATCAGCTTTATGAGTTTTGAAATGTCACAATGAGATGACTACTGCTTTATAAAGATGACAACTGATTTCACAACAATGGTAATTAAGTGACCTGGTTAGAATAATTTCTAATAATGATAATTCCATGACATGCTAACCTACCACATTAACCTACTTATCTGGACTCTAAATGATCAACAACTAACCCACCACAAAGTGTTGACTTCTGAATGATTTGTGCATAAGAGCACTCCACAGAAAAAGTTCCTCTGCTAACCTGATTAACTTCAATTAAAATTTATGTATAACAACAGCAACATCAAGTCTCACGCTTCTTTCTTAAAATGGCACAATGAATGTGGTCTGATTTTTAGTTCTTAGTTACCTAAATTACATAAAATCAAAACTTTACAACTGAAAATTTTCATGCAATGGGTGTATTCTTGTACATGACTTCAGAATAGTTGGTTACAAATGCAACTGTTATCATGAGCAATGTCATTTTGAAGAGAATTTTTCTCTTTATACAGTTATATGAGATATGAGTTCTTGCTGGTGTCATTTTTTTCAGCCTGAAATTGAATTACCATCTAGCCTAAATCATAACCTATGATGTTTCTCCAAAATTTTCTGAGACTTACTACTGGCCTTTGTCAGTTATCACAAATCTATAACTTTTAGGACTGACTACTATTTACACATTACCACATTTTCAAACCATCTCAATTTGGATAGCTTCAATGTCCAAAATATTGCTAATCTGACTTCTGTTATTTTTAAACCAAGGGGAAACCAAGATTGCTCCATATAGCTTTTTGTGCGATAGTCACTCTTAATATCATACCATTTTTACATTTTCACCTAAAAACCATAGAGTAACTTTTCAAGTGAATATAGTCTTCTCAAATCTTACACATGTGAATCAAAAACTGAATCTGGTTTGACAACTAGTATATGCAAAGCAAATGCTTCCTTGCACTTTACCTTAATTTTATGACCCTTTCAAGGTGATCAACAAATGTGATTTATTAGTTTGGTTATTCTGAAGCTATAATACCTACAATGGATAATTAAATGAAAACACAACAAATAAACTTAAGTGAAACTTCTCATTAACCGATGACCAAAACTTCCATTGCCATATGCTTAAAAGCACAAAGTAGTACTCATAAGCACTCGATAAAAACTACCTTTGTGGAGCACTTCTGGTAGGGGTCTAGGAGCTTGATGGTGGATGCACGTTGCTGGTGTACGGGTTGCTGGCTCTGCTGGTATTGGTAAGTGGCACCCGGGCCTCCTCCTGAAGGAAAATGAAACAAAAATTTTTAAAATTTAGCTATAACATTACCACAGACAGCAATTTTCAAATATCTGAATGATTTCAGGACACTGGACAAGTAATGAATGATAGTATCGATTACATATTGATTTCCTTAACACTGATATAGTAATGTTATGTATTCGTATTATATTTTTCAAACTTTTATCCCTATTATACTTCACCCTACCTATGGTCAAACATTATTATTTCTTTGTTTACTTACATTACTTAACACTTTAATACTGCCAACATGTACACACAGGAACACAATTTGCCCTCTAGCAAATGATAACAAAAATATTATTGTATAACTCTCCATCTGGTACAAATCTGATAATTCTATTTTTCTAAATTTTGTGCATTTGTATAAATATAAGTTAACCCTTAAAATGCCGAGCCGGTATTTCCGAAAGTGTCCCGTATGCCGGCGGTGTTCGTGAGTGAGTGCCGAAGCGGAAAAATAGTTTTTTTTGGTATATAACAAATTGCAAAACGATCAAAGCAACACAGAGAAAATATTATCACAATATGATGTATGAATTCATAACGCACGGACGTAAATAAAAGTAGTTTTCAAAAATTCACCATAAATCGAAATATTGTGCTAGAGACTTCCCGTTTGTTGCAAAATGAAGGTAATTGATTGAATAGTACTAGACTGTAAGTGTTGTAGCTTACAATTGTAGTTTTCGACCATTTCGGCAAAGTTAAAGTTGACCGTAGGTAAAATGTTTTCTATTTACCGTTACTTATATGAAAATACTTCAAAACTGATGAAAGCTACAACCATGGGTTGTTTTTTGTTGTATTCTACATGAAATTGCACACATTTTCATATATAAAACTTTATGTAACAACTAATATAAAATGGTGCAAACATTACGAGAATCGGACGAAAAAATTTATGATTTTTTCGGAAGAGTTACCGCGCGGACGAAGGAAAAAGTTTTTTCATAAATTCACCATAAATCGAAACATTGTGCTAGAGACTTCCTATTTGTTGCAAACTAAAGGTAAATGATTGAATATTACTAGAATGTAATAGTTTTAGCTTACAATTGCGTTTTTTTACCATTTCGGTCGAGTTAAAGTTGACCGAAGGTTGAAATTTTGGCACTTATCGTTATTTATAAGAAAATATTTCTAAACTGATGAAAGCTACAACCATGGGTTGTTTTTAGATGTATTCTATGTGAAATTGCGCACATTTTCATATATAAAACTTTATGTAACGGCTAATATAAAATGGTGCAAACATTACAATAGGATGACAAAAATTTCTGATTTTTTCGGAAGTTACAGCGCGGACGTAAGGAAAGCTTTTTTTTTTTTTTTCAAAAATTCACCATAAATCGAAATATTGTACTAGACACTTCCAATTTGTTGCAAAATGAAGGTAAATGATTGAATATTACTAGAATGTAAGAGGTTTAGCTTACAATAGCATTCCGACCATTTCGGTCGAGTTAAATTTGACTGAAGGTTGTATTTTGGCACTTATCGTTATTTATATGAAAATATTTTAAAACTGATAAAAGCTACAACCATGGGTTGTTTTTAGTTGTATTCTACATGAAATTGCACACATTTTCATATATAAATCATTATGTAACGGCTAATATAAAACGGTGCAAACATTACGACAATCTGACGAAAAAATGTCAGATTTTTTCGGCAGTTACAGCGCGGACGTAGGAAAACGTTTTTTAAAAAATTCACCATAAATCGAAATATTGTACTAGAGATTTCCAATTTGTTTGCAAACTTAGGGTAAATGATTGAATATTACTCGAATGTAAGTTTTAGCTTACAATTGCAGTTTTCGACCATTTCGGTTGAGTCAAAGTTGACCGAAGGTTGAAATTTTGGCACATCGTTATTTATATGAAAATATTTCAAAACTGATAAAAGCTACAACCATGGGTTGTTTTTTGTTGTATTCTACATGAAATTGCGCACATTTTCATATATAAAACTTTATGTAACGGCTAATATACAACGGTGCAAACATTACGACAATTGGACGAAAAAATGTCTGATTTTTTTTTGGAAGTTACCGTGTGGACGTAAGGAAAAAGTTTTTTCATAAATTCACCATAAATCGAAATATTGTGCTAGAGACTTCCTATTTGTTACAAACTAAAGGTAAATTGCGTTTTTCGACCATTTTGGTAGTCAAAGTTGACCTAAGGTTGAAATTTTGGCACTTATCATTATATGAAAATATTTCAAACCTGATAAAAGCTACAACCATGGGTTGTTTTTTGTTGTATTCTACATGAAATTGCACACATTTTTATATATAAAACTCTGTGTAACGGCTAATATGAAATGGTGCAAAAATTATGAGATGTGTCGCTGATGCTTTTAGTGCGAGAAGAAAAAATTCACTCTTGCGCGCCTGGGTAACGCTTGTAAACAAAACAGCTTGATCCGTGAGCTCCCAGCATCCCTCAAGGAGTGTGATTCAAAAGTTTTTGCCTAGTAGGCCTATAACTATTTTTCCGCGAATTTTTAAAAAAACTATTTTGCGTCGACGTACCATATGTCGGTTAGGCACCCGACAAACAATTTTCGTCGACGTTTAATACGTCCAATAGGCGTTTAAGGGTTAATTTTGGAAATACATTTAATTGAAAATAAACTTCCTTGTGAAACTTGTAAAATGCTTGAGCTGGTAGCATTTTCCATAACTGTCCCTTTAAAGAGTTAGCTATGTTGGAGCACACAGTGAATTTGTGGAGAGGTCCATGTACAGTCAGTCCCCGGGTTACGACGGGTTCGGCTTACGATGTTCCGAGGTTAAGGCGCTTTTCAATTATATTCATCAGAAATTATTTCCAGGGTTACGACGCCTACAACGCTCATCTGGCAGAAGAAAGATGATACCAAAAATGCCAAATAATCAATATTTGAAGGTTTTTTTTATGAAGAATGCAATAATAATGCAGTTTACATAGTTTTCAATGCACCCAAAGCATTAAAACTAAGGTTTCCTTAGGATTTTTTAAGATGTTCTGGCTTACGACGATTTTCGGGTTACAACGAGTCTCAAGAACGGAACCCCGTCGTAACCCGGGGACTGCCTGTACTTTGGTTTTATGCTCTATAATTTGTGAATGACAAAATCTGATGCTTTGGGTAAATGCACGGATGAGTTTTGTTCTTGCTCATACTATCAAAAGTTAATGAAAGAACTTAGAAGTACAAACGTCTGTAATTAGTATGAAAGTCATTGTTACTATTAATCTTAGCATAAACCAATTCAACACTGAAAATGGCAAACTGTACATTAAAAATTCTCTAAGATATAGATTTTTTTCTTTGTACGTAACTACAATGCAAGCTCAGAATAATGATAAATTCATAACACCTTGCTCTAAACGTTCAAATAAATGCTAATTTCAATGAAGGAATATGCGACTGTAAAGCTGCTTGCTTTTACTGATTATTTTCCCATAATTTGCATTTGTATTATTGGATCATCTGAAGAAAAGCGACCCCAACACGCTGGGGTCGCTTTTCTTCAGGTGGCAAATATTGGGGTCGCTTTTCTTAAGGTGAGGAATTAACAGGGGTTAAAGTAAGGCCGTGGCGGAACGGCGCTTCACGCCTTATCCACATATTTAAAGATTCTTGGCAAGCTCCGTATGTTCTGGCAAGAGGTAATGTTGCGCTGCGCGCGCTAGCCACAGGGGTTACAGAAGGTTTGATTATTTTTGTACTGAAATTGCAAGACAATACGCTTTTAATTAACTATTGATTGTTTCTCTCAATGTGTGTTTTTAACAAATGTTTAATAAAGGGATTTTGACGTAGGAAAAATCTATTTCTGGGCTCAGCCGTGTCGCTTCCATGAAATATGTCTGCTTTAGCACTATTTCTAGTAAAATATTGCTATAATACCAGAGAACTGCTAAATTGGACATGTCAGAAGCTTCTGACTCGCTCACCTATATAAAAGGTGTCGATATAAAACTGGGGCGAGTGTTAAACACTACCACAGCAACCCCTCCAATTAGCCTTTTCCTCATCAAAAGACCCTAAATACGGATTTTTTTTCTCCTTTTTTCTATAATATTATGAGCTAAAGTGGGTTACCTGAAGATTGGAGACACCAACAAGCAGGGGTCGTTTATCTTCAGGTGGAAAATATTGGGGTCGCTTTTCTTCAGAAGGAAAATATTGGGGTCGTTTTTCTTCAGGAGAGGTATTAGGGGTCGCTAATCTTCAGGTGATCCGTATTAGTTCTGTATCTTAAATTTTTCAAACAGTAAATTGATGTTGATGTACCTAGTATTTTCTAAGTTTTTTCTAATTTACTGCTAGGAAGGTTAAAATTATTTGTGATAATGACTCCTACACCTTCCTCTTAAAAACAGCCATCTGGTTCTCAAGTTAGGTTATGGTTAGCATTCTTGTCTAAGCAGCTTTGTACATGAATTTGCATTTTTTTTTTTTTAATTGAAAGGCACCAGTCACTCAATGACTTTGTATATTTTCTCAAGGTGTTCTTATATCTGTTCTACTGCTTTATCATTAAAGCAATCTTACCCATTCTTTTGCCTTTGTTTAATTTGCTTATTTTACTAGTCAGCCTCAAATCCATCATTTACGTAAAAAGCCTGGGATGAAGCTGCTAAACACAATGTTTAATATTGCTAGAAAGACTGATATCACACAATGGTGAAGAACTATAATCAGAGATTAATTTGAATTAGAATTACAGCCTATATCACACCAAAGAATTACATTGCTCACCACACTATACACGGCTACCAGCTGACCTGATAGTTTGGGATTCGAAAATGGAAAAGAATGAGGCATAGGAGTAATATGAGAACCGAGGGATGTTCATCAAGAAATCTTTACTAATATTCTTAAGTATCAGTCATAATCGCCAGATTTTCACTCCTAATCCATTAACACAAGGCATCAATAACCTTTACAAACAAAAATGGAATAAGCGCCAATTCTTGATTTAAACCAATTTTACCTTTCAACATTTCCACTTTGCCAGACTATTATTAATGCTGCCCTTCCTCTTTGATATGTTTCAGGAAACCTAACCAACTTTACTGGCACTTTCCTCTCTTAAACACCACTGCTATTCTATCAAATATCTTCTAGTTATAAAAGTGTACAGTAGAGATTCCAATTACCTTCCAGCCTCTTTTCCTGTATTAGTTTTATCATAAAGCATCAACTACACCTCTCTCTCTAATGAAACAGTTTCTCTATAATTTTTCCATACCATTTCAACATATTTACCATCAAAATTTCTTCGAAGTCATTTACTTGCTTCCTCTACCCAGATTGTCCTTACTAGTTTCAGTATCCACACTTCTCCCTTTGTACAAGTATAAAGGTTGGACCTGATACTTTACCAATCTTATTTTTCCTGATTGCCTTCTTTACTTCTATAAATTTGTACACCTATCACCATGCCCTCCCTCATCCCCACTTCTTCAAATTGTCATTGCATTTCATTTCACTTCCCATCTTGAAGAAATCCTCATATTAGCCCAATCACCTGTTTGTAATCATCCTGAGGCTTCTTTATCTATGATGACACCTGACTGACCCAGCTCTTATCACTGCTTTTTCCTTGCATTTGATATTCTGTAAATATCCTTGATTTTCCTTTCATCTATAATTAAGGTGTGCTTGTGAAATTACTACCTTGGGGGATGTTCTATAAAAAATTGAAAATGTGGACAGTTCCTGATAAAATTCCTACTAACCATGGTAGATTCTTAGTTATGAAATATATATATGGATGCAAAGCCTGTTTTGATTATTATGACAACAATTTGATACTAAAAATATTTCTGTATTTACAATTGTAACAAGAGATAGCCTCTTACAACAATAACAGTATTATTGGTCCCTCTGGTGATATAACCAGTACATACTGTTAATCCTTCAATTAGGGTTTCTGATCATGCTGCAATTTCTTTAGCAATTAAAACTGTGCAGATCATTCCTGATATATCTCAAACCACAGGATATATAAGCCTCAAAAAGACTAGAAGGGAACTTTAAGAGTTACCTTTCACTTGTTCATGGCTGTGTAAGGAAGTTAAGCCTTCTGTTCCTTACAATGAAAGTTCCTTAAAATGAAAGTTATGTCAACACAAGTAGGTAAATCCCTCCTCTTTTACTTAATTACTGTACTTAGCCAGCTAGGTTCAAATGCAATTGACAACATGGATATTTGGAGAAACAAGTGGCCTACAATCTTTGGAAAAGGAATATATTCAATTTGACATGATATAATCTCCCCTTACTAAGAGCTATAGCTCAAGTTTAGGCTTCATCTGAGAATGAATACACGTTGTGAAAGAAAGCCTTTATGGGTTACTTTAAAGTCTGCACTTCTCCTCCTTTGCTTAAAACAGATGATTCTATACCTCATAGTCTAATGAAAAGACAACATTTCTGGATGATGTATTTGATAATATCCAGAGCAACGAACACTCAATATGACTCACTCCTGCTATCCTCAGACTTAGGTACTAGTTTAGCTTTTTGGTTCCGACATAAATTAACCGAATTGAGGAATATTAATGTTGTTTGGTTAAATGAAGACTAATCCTAGCCTACACCATTAGTTGAGCTTATTTACTAAAAAAATTAAAATAGGGCTTGAGCAAACTTTACTCTTAGCATTGCTCTAACTACTTGAAAAAGAAAAGAACTTGGTAAGAGTAAAGTTAATAGAAAGCTATTTGTAGAGATGAAAATGGAATATGCTATGCCTCCTGACAGACTTTCAAGATATTCTTGGATATAAAAATGTTAGTTATCAACCAGCCTTCGGTTAAAAGGCTTTTGTACATAAAGGATTTTACTGCATACAAAAAATTTTTCTTTGCAAGGATAAGTTAAAAAATAAATGCTTAATTCTCACACTTTTTAAATAGTTTCAAGAGAATTTCCTTCTCTGTGGTTGCTTGTTTTCCATATAACATTGTTGAAGGATATGGCAAATTACCCACGATTCAAGAATGACTGTCACAAATGTATCAAAAGTGTCTAAGCATGAAATGAAATTCACTCAAGAGACAGATGATCTTTACCTCGAGTTGAATGATGGTGATGGTGGTGGTGATGGTGGTGATGATGAATGGATGAAGCTGTGGGGCCGTTATTGTTGATCTTCTGAGCTTGTTGCTGCCCATGCTGCTGCTGATGTTGCTGTTGTTGCTCTTGCTGCTGCTGTTGAGATGTTGGCTGTTGCTGCTGCAGCTGGTGTTCCTTTGCCTGACTTAGTGTCACGCCATCACTGTATACACTACTAACCTGGAAAGCCCAATTGTTGATTTGAAATAGTGTCACACACAACTTAAGTCTACTCTTTCTTGTGATATTTCTGCAAGCATACACTAAATGAAAACTATTCAAATGAATAATATTTCTCATCCAGTAAAAAGTAAATACCAAATCTAAATAGTATCATTCACTCATAAAAGCTTTGTAAATTTAATAGCTTTGCAACCCCAACATCTATGAATCTAATTTACAATCTAATTTACAAACAGAAAATATTCATTATGAAAATGAATGATACTGCCATTTTCACAGCATAACCTGATTATTAATAGAAAGTATCCCTTAGGAACACCACCAACTAAAATCGAGTTTTTGTTACAGAAACCATTTTTCACACAAACATGACAAATTTTTAATCAATTTGTATTTTTCATATCTAACAAACCTTCGGTCTTAACAACAGGATAGGATAAATCTTCTCATGCCAGCTGGAAACTGGTTAAAACAATCAAAGACTGCCCAATTCCCACTTGTGATATCACACATGACAGCTATGAAGTCTAAACGACAACTTATGCACTTCCATACTTGTGAACCATGATTGGTGGGAACTCTCTAACTCAATGTATCACACAGTTCTCATCTACCACAACTAGAATGAAACAGTTATTGACGAATCAGCGCGAAGCCACTGATCATACGGCAAAAGGACTAATAACTTGGCAATAAATGCATTCCATATTAAGCACTACGAATCCAAGCAAAACTAATGAGTAAGTATTATGTGTGTGAAAAATAGTGAAAGGCATATATCTCCATACCAGGAAAACAATTATAATCCTGAGAACCAAGAGTAACATGACAGGCTTTTAAGATGTCACAGAAATGAAGCAGCCTTCCCTTTTATGCTAGTGCAACTTGAGATAAGCAAATGCAAACGGGGCTTTTCTTTTTTTCTTTTTACTTTTTATCCACTGTAATAATATTGCAAAGAGGTTTTCACAGAACCTTGGCATGATTTATAAACTAGAGAAAGGTCTCATTTAGAAGCTTGAATTGTCCTTTGAAGCATCTCAAAATACTATGAAAGTCTCTACCTAACCATTAGAAGGACTAATGTCTCACTAAAGTTCAAACACTTGCAAGAAGACCAATCCAAATACCTTTACATCACAGAGACTGACAGCTTCTATTGTTAACTCTGGAAGAAGAAATAACCCAGAACAAACAGAAGTCAAAGTACCTCAAGGGTGCCATTAAACCTCAATGTATGGCCTCTTTTAAGACACTCCTGGGATTATCCACAGCACTGACAGGGTCTACACACCAATCCTAAAATTCCAGTTTCAATAGGATCATTTTTCCGGGAAAAAAATGAACACTTTTTTTTCCGGGAAAAATATAAAGACCAAAATCATTATTATAAATTAATTTGTGACCCAACATTATCACATTTCTAGGCTTTGCACCACAGGGCTTGTCATTAGAGGAAAAATCAGAAGAATGTATCGTTAAAGGAGCTGGATTGCTTGCCAGGAAGAGATCAAAGGGAATGAATGAAAAGAAAAAGGCAGAAAGCACAGCAGACTGGGCTGAGAGGATGATGCAAATAACTCTAATACTAAGCAAGGCACACTAAAATGGTTAAACCCTGTATTGGATGAAGACAAAGTTAATGTACCATCTGAATTTTATATAACTATAAATGAATACATAGAGGGAAAATAAGCCTAAGAATAAGGGGAAAAAGTTTAAAAATAAGCAGTTCCCGAGTACGAGTATAGCTATAGCAGAAATCTTGTTTGAAACCACTGGTTATGTATATACTGTAGCTACAAAACAACAAAAGCAACTATAAAATGATGCTTCTGAGAAGACCCAACCACATACACTAAAAGTAAGAATGCAGAATTAGCCTTTACTAACATTCCTAACTGGGACAAAGTGACCAATATGAAACACAAAGAATGCTATTTATTATATTCAACTGACACCCTACTAGGCAGAAAAACTGTTATACCAGAATTACACAGCTGCAATGATCTTGAGCACAGGTGAGCAAAATGACCATAAACTTGACAAGTGCAACAAAAATTATATAACCACATTAACAGTAAAATCCAAAAATACAATAATGCAAATCTCTTAATGGACTTTGCAAGGAACCAGAAATTAAACACAACTTGAAAGTCAGAAGTGATAATAACATTTACATTCTATTTGTCTCATTACACCTGACATTTCACCGACACATTCTACACAAACCAAATCTTTAACTGTAAAGAGTTAAGTCTGTAAACATAGTATTTCAGCTTAGCTAAACTTTTCCAAAAAGAACTCACCTTTCTATTAAGCTCAAATTCCTCTAGAAAAACTCATGTACATTACCTTCTGTGCCAAGGTTTTTAAAACAATAGCCTCCAGTAACAAGTACATCAAATCTAAGTAACTGACCTGGTGAGAGAGATGTTTAGCAGGTAATGTGTGTTGGGGGGCAGCAGTGGAAGCTGAGGTCAATGCATAGCCAGGCTCTGTGCCGGCATAATCCGAGGTGGTCTGGTCCAACTTTCGCTTCCTCTGTAGACAGTGTCCAGTGGTAGCAGGGGCATGCAAGACTGCGCTGGGCTCACCTCCTCCCGCCGGAGAGATGAACATGTCATGCATTCCCTGTAACACACCAACACAAAAACACACACATTAATGCCCAAAAAGACACACCACAACACAAGTTATTAACCCACAGAGAGCTGTGTTAGTAAACTTTACATGGCATTAGTTATCATCAGAGAATCATTACAACAATCATTGGTATATGTATTACACAAACAACAAAGTTATTAGGCCATATTCTTCCTTGTGCTGCACTACTCCCACTTCAATGAAATACTGACAAATTTCAAAGAAGTCCACTAATGAAATTTAGAAAAACAGAACTAATAAAGATGGGAACAAATTTAACTTTGTTTCCCTGGAAAAGGATATAATACTCATGGTAAAAAAGTAAATAATGTGAGGCTATACAAAATGGGAGGGTGAAAGAGAGACAGGAACATTTTTTATACTTCCAAGTAAATTTGTTGCAATTCTAAATAACTTTCCATTAAGCTTAACAAATATAAAAAAAAAAAATGTGACCTACAGTCATCACTTAGTAATACTGATGGTTACAGTATCTTTACATTTCCTCAGTCTTTTCTTTTAAGTAAATCTTATGACTATCAATGCTAATCACCAATGTTTGTTGTAATAACAGTCTCAAAAAACTTAAAACATTGGAGAAAATGTAAGAAAACTTGTAAATAATAAGCCAAAAACACCATCCTGGATACAATGCTTTTTCTACACAACATACACCTTGCTAATTAAAGGCCTTGTTAAATCAAACAAATGAACTTGAATCACAAAATACAAGAACACCAATAGTTCAAAAATCATTCAAGAATGATAAACTACATATACCAAACATTTACTGTACATAAAAACTGATACTGTGTGGAGGCTAACCCTCTAAATATGTCAAAACTATCCTACACCAGCCTACCATTCTTCACAAAATAATATATATACATGTATGATGAGCATTAAAACACTGATGTTGAAAATAATAAAGTTAAAGTAATTTGTTCACTTGTCTGTCATAAAAAAATAAAATAATGCAGTAATCCTATGGTACGTACTTACTCAAACACTGCTAGAACTACAATTAGTTCTGATTAGACCAATTTTTCTACTACACCTTGTATGAAATTACGAATAAACAAGCCACATAAGACATGTAGGGGATTTGAAAAAAAATAATATGTTAAATGGTACTAAAATGGGTACTTCAAGAATAACACTTGCACATGTGTGCTGAGTAATGGATCGATCTGTACTAAAATTGCGTACATGCAGCTTTCGATATAATGGAGCTTTAGCTACACTTGAAAGTAGCGCTCTAAGTATAAATGTAGACATGTACCATACCATCGAACATACCATTATCATTCATGTTATAACTTCCAACTTCTTTTATGAGGTTTGACATGTAACGAGTTCCCTTCACTTTCCTGAATTCCTGTCAGGTTTAGAACTTCATCTGTTAATATTTTCTTTAAATTCCTATGCCTTCCAGGGGGGCTTGATCCTGGTATTTCTACATCGGCTGCTTTTCTGACCAGCTGTTCAGTCCTGTCCATCTCATAACATGTTAGAGCCACAAACACTACTAGATTCCCATACTCTGGGGTCACAGAATTTAATGATTCATGAAAATTTTTTAGCTATGCTATCTGGTGAAACTAAGGCTACTAAGCTTTTGGGGGGAATCGGGTGGGAAAGAGGTGCCGCCACTTCTATAGCCTGTACATTCCCAAATGGAAACTTTAAGACTGACTCGGCTCACAATTCTATATTAGAAAGAACATGTATATACATAATCACAAAAGTTACAGCATCTTCGCTCAGTAAATTTACATAAAATATTTTAGAGCAAATATACTAGTTGGAATTTGTCACTGATTTTAGTTCTTATCTGTTTTGATGTTGTGTAAGCTGTAATTATAATTTTACAAAATACAATTATTTATTAGAAAAAACTTGTATAACTTCATAGAATTTGCAAATATTTTGTAAAAGAGGCCCAATATGGGTTTGTACATAAGTCTTTTTCAACTTCTCAAGGGAGGTAAGGAGAATTTTTCAGAATTTTTGTTCAAACACCATGTACATTTGTATATCTTGAATTGGCCCACCTCAAAGTTTCCCCAGACTGGGGTGCTGCACAAATTTCTTTCCCCAGTCCCTTAAGGGTTATATAATATAAAAAAATCAACCCAGAAAAGTTAAGACACTTTTGTTGCAATGTACTTAATAGTACTACTATGTTACTTTCTTACCAACAACAAGAGTACAAACTAAAGATAACTTTCTAATCCTAAACCAAATTATTAATTAAACACACATGTATATATATTACTGATCAGCTCCCATAATGAGTGCACCAAAGAGAGACCGGTGACCTTCTCTCTTACCTAAATAACATTTTTTTTAAGTATTCATAATACTATGTACTTATTACATCTATCTAAGTGGTTATATAACCAACTGGAAATGACACAGTTCCTGGTTATTGGCAGATTTGGTTAATGGCAATCTGGTTTTATGTCGCTTATCCAGTACCATAAAATCAGCAATTTATGGCACCATTACGGGCCGAGTTTCGGTTATTATCCATATCATACCTAACAGAGGTGCCCTTAACCGGTTATCAGCGCCATTAACCGAATCTTAGCACCACAAATCACCAAGTTTCGGTTAATGAAAGTTTTCGGTTATCAGCACCCTGCCAAGAATGGAACATGCCCCCCCCCCCCCCCTGCATACCCAGGGACTGCCTGTAATAGCTTCATTAAAAACTAAAATTCATAATCAGAAAACCTGGAGAAGGTAATAAATATGTACATCAAGTCCCTCTGATAGCAAAGAATAGAGGATATAATAATGAACAGGAAGATCTTGATGGCAGGGGTATTCACCCAAGGGAATGAAGCTTCTAATCAAGAATTGCTATCCCTAAGCTAACTGGTAAAACTTTATTTGTGTGAATAATCACTATGCTTTATGTATATTAGTTTGTCAACCATTTGAGCAAACTTCCACTGTGTTACCCAAGATTGGTTTCTTAACTAATACACTACATATTCATCCTTACCAAATAATCCTATCATAAGAACCCAAAGAGAGCTATGGACCACTATTAGTACAAACTATAAACTGTTTACACTGTTATAGCCTTACCTTATGACTAGCAATTAAAAAAAACTCCTAAATGATCACAGTTCAATGTCATAGCCAAAAACTGCCCATCAAGATATTGTTTTAATGCTTACAAATTCAAAATTTGAAGTATTTCACTTTAACATGGAGGTTTTACAATGCCATAACAAATCACACTTTAAATACAAGTACAAGAGAACTACAAAAAACCACAGCATTAGTGTCATATTATTTGTACAGTTTGAGGGTTGAGATTTAATAAAAACTTGAAAATGCAATTCAACAGAAGAAAAAAACCCGCTAATTAGTTATAGCACATCAACCCAACAATACACTAAAATGGCTCACCTCATGATTTAGCAGTCTGCTTTCCTCTACACCTACCAAAAAATAAGAAGGCTGGAAATGGCTTCATCATATAATTATGCTGCACCTACCATTCACTTGAATAATGATCTTTGTGGAACAAAAGTACCGTACCTCAATATCTGCTGTCCTGTTGTGTACTCCATTATGTAACCCAGTATGCCCAAAGGAACAAAAAATAAGGCATCTTTCTGTTTGGAACCTGACCTCTCATATCAATAACTGCAGCACAAAGCAGTCACAAAACATCAAAACTGGTAAAATCAAAGTTGATCAGAAAATTCTGAAAGAAAATCTCCAGCAACCAAATATGGGAGGTTGTAACACAGAAATGAAATGTATAAAAAATCTCAAGCACATTACTGCATTACATACCCTATCTTATGGTAACACTCAAGTTTCTACACATACCCTATCTTATAGGAAACACTCAAGTTTCTACAAACATGACTTGCAAGAACTCAATTTTATTTAACTGAGAAATCCAATAATTTTACTGTAATGGGTGCAAACAAATTTTTTTTAATATAAACCTTAACTGAGTTCTATTTTACTGAATAAGCATATCAATAAAAAGTGATTTTGTCTGGTCTTCAAGTGCCTTCTTTCCTGCTAGCCTGACCTGCAACTTTCCACTCCACTACATGCAAATAGATTTCCTATACAATGATGTTTCATTAATTAATATGTTTTTGGCTAAATTTGGGGAAAAAATATGCTCTGTGGCCACATCAAAAGCAGTAAGACTAGTAACATTTACAAACTG
>NC_061101.1:20067598-20105321 GCF_015104395.2 Macrobrachium nipponense | reverse complement strand
GAAGCAAAGGGTTATCTGCTCTTCAAGAGATACGAAAGGAACTTTTGAACCTAGCTACTCATGGGACAACATTGTGAGGAAAATAGTCTTTCCCATATTTATTATTTATGTCCTTGAACTGAATAATATGAATGATAAGCCTCAGCAAATCTAAATATGCTGCCTCATCCCTTCTCATATCATTACGCTAGTCCTGTTAGATCTTTTTTTATCTTTCCTTAATGCCACTACTAAACCAAAAGTGATAGCATTGTCTTGGTCTAGCCTCAAGAGGCATCTTTGCTTCTCTACTGCATGACTCACACGGAGGTTATGTATAAATTTGGTTTGGTTTGATTGTGGGACCACCTCTTCAAACATATTGACAAATAATTTGGGCAAACCAGGTTAGATAAATCGTTTGACGATGTAAATGCCTCTTTAGCCTTCCTATATCTTGTGTATTACAATATGTCATAATCATATATATATATTAGTTACTTAGAAATTTCCATAAACATTGATTGTTCACCTTTTAGTGCTCATTTCATGAAAATGAAAAATCTGTTATTTAAGTATTGATTAGTCAGTTAATAAATCAGGGGTAATTTTCATGATGTGAATAGTGTAAAATTAAGAAAGAAATTGATTAGTAAATAAAGCAAGGGTTACATCTTCAGATTTTTTTAAATAACTTTTGAGAGATGGTTCTGCTGCTATAAATAATATATCCATGTGCCTGTTGTTGAGATCATTTTTTTTTTTCTAGTTGCAGCCAAAAAGACTTCATTTGAAACTTGATACATAAGTAGATGAAATAATAAGGATATGTATGATATGTAGTCTTTAAATGATAACCTGCCATTTAGTTCCTGCACCACCCAAGGATTCATTTAGAATACTATGGACCAAAGCTGATTCCGGTCTGACGTATAGATATTTTTTCAGTTTCTAATTGCTTGTTTGGCCAGGTTCTTAAAGGTCAGTTATTTTGTAGTACATTGATCCACTCAGGATGCCATTAATTTCAATTTGCTAACCATTATAGGTAGTGAAAACATTCCAGTGTATCATCCACTTTTATTTCTGATAGAGTTAAATAAACCATTAAACTACTGTTACCTTATGGAATTTTTTTTATACTAAAACACTCCTCTCTCTCTCTCTCTCATCTCATTCTCTCTCTCTCTCTCTCTCTCGTCTCTCTCTCCTCTCTCTCTCTCTCTTCTCTCATCTCCTCTCTCTCTCTCTCTCGTTCTCCTCCTCCTTCTCTCTCTCCTCTGCTCTCTCTCTCTCTCTCATATAATTCATAATTTATGTTCTGTCTGTGGCCTGACTGAATTCTTGATGTGTTGTAAGCAGTTTCCTTCTAATTGAGAGAATTGTGGAGGTTCATTCTCCTGATAATATTAAATGGGTTGTCACAGTTGGAAATGTAATTTGCTCATTTCTATCACATGATCTTTTTAACAATCGGGAAATGATCATGTTGAAGCAGAATGCATATCCTTTTCTGGTAACCTTTGTGATGTGTTTAACCACCAGTGGCAAAGCCTTATACAGATTGTAAATATATTGTTAATTACATGTAATTTAATGTTTTTATACAAAATAAAATTTTGAAATATTAGTTATTTTGTTATGCCTGTTTAGATTGATTTCATTGTGGTTCATCATAATGATGATCAAGCATTTATATTGGGAGAGGGTGTTGGGGCAGTGATAGCAGTGCATATCACAATAAAATTAATTTTGCAATAATGTTATTCTTCTGGGAGCACAGACCTTCATCTTTTTGGCATATACCTTGGGTGCATGCTGGTTCAGTCTTTCAAGCAATCAATTAGCAATGAGTGGATGAAGTACAGTTGGCTTCGTAAATTCCAGTATATGTATATCACAGCAAGCTAAGGAGACGTTTGGCAAGCAAAGGGAACAATTAGTAACCACTGGTTTCCATGCAATGTAAATACACCATACGAACAAACAAACAAGTAACTCACTAAAGTTGTAGGTAATGTCCTTTGTTCAGCTAATGAGCTGCCATCTACATTGCCTGGTGATCACAGTTCTAAATGTCAATATACAACAAAAAGCACCTTCACAAAGAAACATTTAAGTAACAATGTGGACTTGATAGATTTATCTTTGCATGTGGTGTGCACCCAATTTCAATTTGTGAAATCAATTTACTGGTGGTAAAGAGGTCATTTGATTCTTTGTGAGCTCAATAATGCATGTTGGAAAGTTACCCCAGCCCCTTTGTTAACCCTCTTGTCAATGGAAACCTTTATTAAGGTTCACTGTTCTAATTGTGACAGTTGTGGGGTCCTTTAGGTGCTTTGAATCTGGTTAACAGTCTTATCTTAGGGTTAGAGTGTACCCCTCCATCCAGCAATCAAGCAAACTGCTTCCCAATACTCCTGTGAGAGGTACCCTAGGAACTTCAATCAAGCTCCTTCTACAAATAACATGTAGCTTAGACCAGTTCTCTTTCTGTCGGGGAAGAAGGGACTCCAGAATTCTGGAGGTAATTGTACTTTTTGTACAAGTAACTTACCCAGCAGATATATACTTAGCTATAGACTCGGTCGTCCCGACAGAATTTCAAAACTCGCGGCACACGCGACAGGTAGGTCAGGTGATGATCCACCATTCCCGCCGCTGGGTGGCGGGGTCTGGAACTATTCCCGTTTTCTAAGCCATAATTTCTCTGTCGGTTGAACGGACAACACCTATTGTTCGTTCCTCCATCTTGGATTTCAACTCGTTTGCCGAGAATTTGGATTGGTTTTTTTGGTGACGTATTCTGTTTTTTCTCTGGCTTGGCATACGCTTATTGTGGACTGTTTTTCGACTTTGGTTTAGACTACTCTTTCACGATGTCTGACGCTAAGGCTTCACCTATGTTTAGAGTTTGCAGTAGGGAAGAATGTAAGGTTAGGCTGCCTAAATCGGCATTGGATCCGCATAGTATTTGCGCTAAATGCAGGGAGAATGAATGTTCTTTTATTAACACCTGTGTGGAATGCGAGAACCTTACGGAGCTTGAATGGAAGGAATTATCATCATATGTTAGGAAGCTTGAGAGAGATAGAGTGAGAAAGGCTTCAGCTAGGTCATCTAGTAGATCTTGCTCATTAGAACAAGAAATTAACTCTCCATCTAACAATTTTCCCTTAGCCTCAGCTGCTTCTCCCTGTTCTGAATCCAAAGATTCTTCGTCAGAGAGGGAAAATGTAAAAGCTTCTATTAAGAAACTTCAAGCTCAGCTACGAACTCTAAACCAAGGTAAGAGTGGTGATAGTGACTTGTGGCAGTGTCCCCAGTGCAGTGGAGGGGGCGTCTGACCGGTTCCTCATTGCTCCTAAGGCCTAGACCTCTTCCAAACTCCCAGGACCAGGGGGGAGGAAGGAATGTCGAAAGCCGCAGGGAGGATGCAGAACATCCCCAACGGTCAGGCGTCCCTTCGGCAGATCCTGTTGTTAAGTCCCAGGCTGCCTCGGATTGCCGCAGAAAAGGCGTCCTAAAGGAGTGTTTTTCGGCCTCAGACTCTTCCTCTCCTAAACGAGGATGGAGTTCGGCCTCCCGTTCGCGGAGCCCTTTGAAGAGAGCCTGGAAGGCGCCTAAAGGAGACGCGGCTGACTCCAGCCCAGAGCGTTTTCCCGAGGATTGGCCTTCGGGACCTAAGAAGACTAGACTAGAGGAGCCTGCTCTTCAGGATCCGACCAAGAAGTTTTTGGTTAATCTGCAAGAGCAGTTAGCTTCGCTCGTAGGCTCTTTTGCGAAGGACGCTACAAGGAGGAAGGATGTCTCGCTCCCACCGGTTAAAGTTCCGCTAAGCGTCCTTCTTCGTATAGGAGAGAACTCTCACGATCTCCAGGGCGTTTATCGCCTTCGTCGAGAGACTCGTCGGATAGGAGTTGTTCTCCTGAGAGAAGAGCCCTTTCGCCCTATAGGCTGTCTTCCCCGAAGCGCCCTCTTAATCGCAGCGAATCGAGCAGAAGTCTCGATCGGTTTAGGTGCAAGGAACCGGGAAACCGATTTAGGTATCAGGATCCCTTGGGTCTTCTAGGCGACCAGGGAACCAGACAGGCGCAAAGAGGCAGCAAGACGCAAGAAAGGGCGTCAAGAGCCTCTTAGAACGCAGGATTCAGGACGTCAGGATTCGGCTAGAAGGCAGGAATCAGGACGCTATGAGCCAGGACGCCATAGTCAGGGCGCCATGAGTCAGGGCGCCAGGAGTCAGGGCGCCAGGAGTCAGGGCGCCAGGAGTCAGGACGTCAGGAGTCAGGGCGCCAGGAGTTAGGACGCCAGAAAACAGGACGCCAGGAATACGTTAGGCGTCAAGTGTTAGGGCGCCAAGAGCCTGTTAAGCAGCAGGATTCAGGACGCGAGGATCTTTTCAAGCGCCCTGAATCAGGACGCCAGGAGCCTAGCAAGCGCCACGAACCCGACGAACATAGACAAGAGTCTAGTAGGCACAAGAGTGTTGCCGACAGACAGGAGCCATCACTCCTCGTATAGGAGTGCTAATGTTCCCGCGCTCCCTCCCCTTCTGGGAAAGGAGTTCTTCTCCCGGGGAAGAGCCAGATCACTCCAAAACGATCTCCTTCTGTAGATCAGTTGGACAGGTATCGGAAGACGAAGAGCCTGTAGATGTAGCAGTTTCGGACTACAAGAGACTTTCTCTTTTGCTGCTAAAGGAGTTCGGAGACTCCCTTCATCCTGCGGACCCTCCTTCACCAGGATCGTTGATGTCCAGCACTAAAGCTCTCAAATCGTCTTCCTTCGTTAAGATGCGCCCCGCTCTTTGTATGAAAAAGGCTTTAAAAACTTTTTCAGAGTGTTGACTTCCAGAAGGGAAGCGGGCAAGACAGTTTTTCCTGCCCTCCTTCCAAATTAACAGGCAAAACCAGGAGGTGGTACGAGACCAAAGAGCCGATGGGGTTAGGTCTGCCTTCTTCCGCGGATGCGGATTTTGCTTCCTTAGTGGACTCTGCTAGGAGGAAGTCGTTGCTGTCTGCTAAGGCGACTTGGGGCATGTGTGAGCTGGACCACCTTCTAAAAGGCCTCTTTAAAACCCTAGAAAGTCTTCAACTTTATGGACTGGGCATTAGGAGCTTTAGCAAAGAGATCTCAGGACACGGACTTTGTTTCCATGGAGGAACTTTCGAGCGTCCTGGCTTGCCTGGACAGAGCGGTCATGGATGGTTCTGTGGAAGTTGCCTCTCTTTTTGGTACGGGAGTATTGAAGAAGAGATCTGTCTTTAGCTCTTTCTTAGCAAGAGCAGTATCACCCTTGCAAAGGACATCTCTTCTTTTTGCTCCTTTATCCCCGCACCTTTTTTCCCAGAGACGGTTAGAGAGTTTCGAAATCTCTTACTGAGAAGGCAACTCAAGATCTCCTCACGCACTCAGCCAAGAAGTTTAGGCCGGCAGTGCCTATAGAGAAGAAAAGAGAGACCCTCTTTTGTTCAGCCCTTTCGAGGGGCCTCCTCTTCTAGAGCCCTCTTAGAGGTAGAAGACCAGAGAGAAAGAATAGACCATCTAGAAGGTCCTTCGGGAAGTCTAGATGAACAGCAAGTCCTCCAGACGAAAGTAGGCGCCAGGCTACTCCACTTTGCCAAAGTCTGGGCGCAGAAGGGAGCGGACTCCTGGTCCCTCTCTATCCTGAGAAAAGGATACTTGATCCCCTTCAGGGAAAATCCTCCCTTGACGACAACTCCAAGGGAGTTGACCGCAAGATACTCGGATCCGGTCCGAAGCTTGCTATGTTGCAAGCAGTGGAACAGATGATTTCCAAGGAAGCGGTAGAACTGGTTCAAGATCTCCAGTCTCCAGGATTCTACAATCGGCTATTCCTGGTACCGAAAGCATCGGGGGGATGGAGACCAGTTCTAGACGTCAGTGCCCTGAATTTCTTTGTCTTGAAGAAGAAATTTTCGATGGAGACGTCTTCGCCTCTGTTCTATCTGCTCTTCGTCCAGGGGACTGGATGGTATCCCTGGACCTTCAGGATGCGTATTTCCATGTGCCAATTCATCCGGCAGCAAGGAAGTATCTGAGGTTCATGTTCCAAGGGGAAGTGTTCCAGTTCCGAGCGATGTGCTTCGGACTTTCGACTGCCCCTCAAGTCTTTACGGACATCATGAAGAATGTAGCTTATTGGCTACATCTGGAAGGGATCAGGATCTCGTTATATCTGGACGATTGGCTAATAAGAGCCCAATCGGAGGAAAAATGTCTGGAGGACCTTTTAGTTACTCTGAAGTTGACAAAGTCCTTAGGACTTTTAGTAAATCACGAGAAATCCATGGCTGACTCCTCAGCAAAGTATTGTCTATCTGGGGATTCAGATGGATTCTCGGGATTTTCTAGCGTATCCTTCGCAGGAAAGGAGACAACGCTGCCTAGAAAAGGTGTCAGTCTTCTTAAGGAAAGAACATTGTTCCGCGAGGGAATGGATGAGCTTGCTGGGGACCCTCTCCTCGATGGAACAGTTCGTTTCCTTAGGAAGACTTCACCTAAGACCCCTTCAATTTTATTTGAAGGAGAAGTGGGATTGGAAGTCCAACAATCTGGGAGAGAATTTTCCAATCTCGAACGGATCAAGGAGAATATCCGTTGGTGGTTAGATCCACAGAAACTAAGCAAAGGAATCTCCCTTCGCTTACAGAACCCTCGCCTAGCGTTGTTTGCAGACGCCTCAGATTCAGGGTGGGGAGCGACCCTAGTTCGCAAGAGGTGTCAGGCATTTGGGAAGGAGAACAAGTGTCCTGGCACATAAACAAGAAAGAGCTAACGGCCATTCATCTAGCTTTGGTTCATTTCGAGGAACAGGTCTCAGGTCTGGGGATTCAGATTCACTCGGACAACACAACAGCCCTCGCTTATATAAAGAAGCAAGGGGGGACGCATTCCTTTTCCCTGTACGAGTCAGCAAAGGATCTGCTGATTTGGGCACAGAAAGGAAGATCTCTCTCCTCACAAGGTTTGTGCAGGGAGAGAAAAATGTCCGGGCAGATCTGTTAAGCAGAAAAGAACAAGTCCTACCCACGGAATGGACTCTCAATCTCAGATTTGCCAACAACTTTGGCAGCGGTGGGGAAGGCCCAATATAGACCTGTTTCGCGACCAACAAGAATCACAGATTAGAAACCATTGCTCCCCGATCTCGATCCTCAAGCAGTAGCAGTAGACAGCTTTCTGCTAGATTGGACGGGCTTGGACGCTTACGCCTTCCTCCTTTCAAGATAGTAGGAGAAGTATTGAGGAAGTTCGCTTGCTCGGAAGGAACAAGAATGACCCTCATCGCTCCCTTTTGGCCGGCTCTCGATTGGTTCACAGAGGTGCTGGAGTGGTTAGTGGATTTTCATAAGATCGCTTCCACTAAGGAACGATCTTCTCAAACAACCCCCACTCGACAGGTTTTCACAAAAACCTCCCCGCTCTAAGTCTGACCGCTTCAGACTGTCGAAGGACTTGTCAGAGCAAGGGGCTTTTCACGAGAAGTGGCGAAGGCTATTGCAAGAGCCAGAAGAGTCTCCACTTCTAAAGTATATCAGTCGAAGTGGGAGTTGTTTAGAAGATGGTGTAAGGAAAACGAAAATATCCTCCTCCAGTACTCTGTAACTGAAATCGCAGATTTCTCCTATATTTGAGAAAAGACTGTAACCTAGCAGTTTCAACAGTGAAGGGTTACAGAAGTATGCTGGCCTCAGTTTTTCGACATAGAGGAATAGATCTGACAAACAATAAAGATCTTCATGACCTTATAAGGTCTTTTGAGACCACGAAAGGACATGTCATCAAGAAGCCTAGCTGGAACTTGGATGTGGTCCTCAAGTTCCTAATGTCGGGAAAATTTGTACCGTCTCACGCAGCTTCTTTTAGGACTTAACAAGAAAGTCTTTATTCCTTTTTTGCGTTAGAACAGCAAGCCCGAGAGTGAGCGAGTTGCAAGCTTTGGAAGGTAAAGTGGGGTTTAAGAAAGATTCAGCGATTTGCTCCTTTCAACCATTTTTTCTAGCGAAAAATGAAAATCCCTCAAAGCCTTGGCCAAGAAGCTTTGAGATAAAAGGAATATCTTCATTAACGGGGATAGAACTAGAAAGGACTTTGTGTCCAGTCAGGGCACTCAAGTTCTACCTGGAGAAGAAGAAGTTGCTGAAAGGTACAGAGGAAAGTCTTTGGTGCTCTGTAAGAGATCCGAAAAGAGCGATTTCTAAGAACGCCCTTACATTCTCATAAAAGATGTAATAAGGGAAGCTCACCTTAAATGCGAAGAAGAGCATTTCAAGGTTCTCAGAGTGAGAGCTCATGAAGTGAGAGCCATAGCTACGTCTATGGCATTTCACAAAACATGGTCGCTTCAGGCTCTGATAGAGTCCGACATTTTGGAGATGTAATTCGGTGTTTCGCCTCGAATTACCTCAGAGATGTTAAAGTTTCGTACGAAAAGTGCTTTTGCTCTGGGAGCGTATGTTTCGGCGAATTCAGTGCTGGAGAAGGGGCTGAGGCTAATCCTTCCTATTTAGTTTAAGGCTTAAATTACTGTTTATTGGTGGGTTGTTTTTATTGGTTAATTGTCAGAGGGAATAGGGACCCTCTTACAATTCATAGAGTGTAACAAGACTAACATGGTCAGGTGATCGGGATTGGCTTCAGTGCTCTTTGTGATTTGTTTTATAACCTTAACTCTGTCATGTAAGAGGGCGAGTCCCCATTGATATGACAAAAGGTCAAGGCTCTACCATGTAAGTGGGTCAGCCCCCATTGGTACGATCCAGTATAGGCTCTGTCGCGTAAGCGGGCTAGCCCCCATTGACACGATCCAAAGAGTTATTCAACCATAGGTTCATTCCTCGTTGAAACTCTTGAGGCAAGCAGACTCATCGACAGTAGTCATGAAGTCTTCAGCCCAATAAGGTAGGAACTATGGATTATGTTATCCAAGAACATAGGTTGTTTTTTCCCTGTTTTTTAATGTATTTAGTTTAAGTATTTTATTTGTTTGTAGCTGTCTCTTGCCCGCACCAAGGGTGCCAATCAGCTAAGTATATATCTGCTGGGTAAGTTACTTGTACAAAAATGATATTGTTAAGATACAATAAAGTTTTGTACATACTTACCTGGCAGATATATACGATTAATGGCCCACCCAGCCTCCCCTCAGGAGACAGGTGGAAGAGAAATTATGGCTTAGAAACGGGAATAGTTCCAGACCCCGCCACCCAGCGGCGGGAATGGTGGATCACCTGACCTACCTGTCGCGTGTGCCGCGAGTTTTGAAATTCTGTCGGGACGACCGAGTCTATAGCTAAGTATATATCTGCCAGGTAAGTATGTACAAAACTTTATTGTATCTTAACAATATCATTTTCCCTTACTCTCCATGCTTCATTATTGTCAAGCTCTCCACAAGGAAAAAAAGAAGTCCAATGAGACCTCTCAGACGATCCACAGCTTTTGAATAGTGGCCTCCTCTAGGCTGTGGGTCATCTGCAATCCAGCCTCAATACGTTCATATATAGTCCATGGTGCCAAAAGTGAGGATAGTTGACAGTGAAAATGTTATCGTCCACTAACCTACCTTTACCTCTCAGTGAGATTGCCTTATCAAAGTCACATGGCTTCATCATAGAATGTATGCTGAAGGTGTACGACAGATGGGAGGGCTCTTAAGACCTCGTGAATCATCTCCTCCCCCCTGTAAGTAAATATTTGCCGTTGCTCTTTCCCCAACCCCTGTAAGTAAATATCTGCCATTGCTCTTTCCCCACCTCCCTGTAAGTAAATATTTGCCATTGCTCTTTCTGACTTTGTCTCCTTCATAGTCTATATGTTTCTCTTCCATCTTACTATCCAACCTCTGGTTATTACTACCAAGTGCTAATAATATCAGGTACATTTTGATGTAAATGGCATAGACATTCCACATTCACCAAACTTTGCCGATCAGACAAATGGGATAAGGAATCATGATTAGGAAGGGTTATATTTGAGTTTAATTGTGAGAGTTCAAGGTGATGCCATCCGCTGAAGAAACTTTGGACTGTTCAGTTTGAAATATTAACTTGATTTTTGCGACAAAACTGGGCAAGTAACAGACCAGAGGACATTACATAAAAAACTGTGTTCGAACACCAAGCCCTGTGACTAACGACTAAATAATGGTGAATCTACTGCTGGGGGCCACTATTCTTGTAAGAGAAGACACGTGAATTTCTTTGGTTAAAGTTGCAAATGTAAATGCAGAAAATCTCCATATGGCTCATTTCTTGTGATTACGGGGTGTAGTGCCATCAGTGCACCTCATGCAGTGCACTGTAGGCAATACTTAAGATTCTTTGCAGCATGCCTTCAACCACTATCTATAACAGTGCCTTAGTAGAGTGATGGTATGGTCCTGACCTGCCACCTCGGTGGCCATGAGTTTGATTATCGGGCATTCCATTGAGGGGTTAGAGATGTGTATTTCTGGTGATAGAAGTTCACTCTCGACCTGGTTCGGAAGTCTCGTAAAGCTGTCGGGCCCATCGCTAAATAACTACTGGTTCTTTGCAACGTAAAAACACCATACGAACAAACTAGCTTACTTTCCTTTTACTGTGCCTCCTTTTATTTGGTTCATTGTGTAACTAGGTTTACCTCCTGTTACAACTTTCAAACCTTTTACTGTCAATTTCTGTTTCAGCGTTGAATGATCTCATAGGGCCCAGTGCTTGTCCATTGTCCTAAATTTTATATTCAAATCAATCTCTTTATCATGATTGAACCATCTATCTGAGTTCCACAGAGTAGATTTGCAAGTCTGGTCCTAAAATGTCACGAGCTCAATGGAAAAGACACTATGCTCTCGATGCTATCCCAAAACGGGACATAACATTCATACAAAAAAGAAATAAAATGGAAGAGGCAGTATGTGGATAAAAAAAAAAGTCAGAATGAAAATTACTAACAAGTAGCCAATACAAACAGACTTATGAAATAAGTTGTATAAGAAAAATGTAAGAGGATGATATATATGGTCATTTTGCAATAATATTATTGTTTGCTGGCAATTGATAAGCTCGATATAAGCAAGAGTTGCAGCGCACGAAACATGGTAAGCCAACGCTCTGTTCAATAAGTGAAGAGTGGCTATTGGATAGGGATGATTGATTGATTGATTTACAGATTTTAGGCGCACATGCCAAGCACTTGGGCAACTAAGGCCATTCACCGCTGAAACAGAAATTGACAGCGAAAATGTTTGGAATGTGTAACAGGAGGAAAACCTCGCAGTTGCATAATAAATCAATTTTTATGAGAGGATGGACATGGACAGTAAGCTGAGACGGAAGAAAGAGAATATGAACAATGGCACACTCTCTAACAATTATTTCATTGTGCAACTGCGAGGATTTTCTCCTGTGCACCTTCCAAAACTTTTACTGTCAATTTCCGTTACAGCGCTGAATGATCTTATCATTGTAGCGAAACTGAGGAAGAGTTAGTTACTCACAGATGGTTCATCCTTTATTCAGTAATGCAAGTATGAATGTGGCAGTGAGTGCCCTTTTGTTCCTTTCTGGAGAGTGTCGTTATCAGCGGATAGATAGATAGATAAATAGACAGGATGATAGAGAGAGAGAGAGAGAGAGAGAGAGAGAGAGAGATAAAATTGAATATTTTTAATTATTTAATTCTTAATGCTTTTTGTCATTACCAAATCCGACCTAAGATATGTTTAGTGTTTAAGTACTGGTTTCGGTTTATTGCCAGCATTTTTCGTTCGTTGTTTATGTTACTGTCAGCCATACTGCAGAATAAGATGATTCTAGTTCCGACTTCGGGACGTTCTCCTTGCCCCCTTTCTTTTCAGCATTTGTGAACAGTCACGAAGAACACCGAGATACTGCACATCACGGTTTTGTTAAAGATGTCCATTGCCAATTAATTCTTCACATTGTATTAGTAACATCCTGCATAGCTCAGTCATTTTATGTCTATCCACTATTTCAAGAGGCAACGATCTTCAATTCATAGCTCACTGCGGGAGTGTTTACACAGAGGTTTCATAAAATTAGATGCACTGGCATTTCTCCTATTACCCGCCCGCACCCCTTGAACTGATATCTTTCAGAGAATATCTTAGGTTTATTTTTTTCTTTGCAATTTTATTTTTCATGCATCTTGGGAAAAAATCTGGGTTTCCAATATTGCAACAAAATCTTGTAACCACGTTACCATAAAAATGATCGAACTACTTGTTTGAGTGAATTCACAGTAGTTCATATAATAACGAGCTGTATACAATAACCGTAACAATTCTCAGAGAGAGAGAGAGAGAGAGAGAGAGAGAGAGAGAGAGAGAGAGAGTGAGAGAGAGAGAGAGGAGAGAGAGAGAGAGAGAGAGAGAGAGAATATTTTAGAATATTTTTCCACTTCCCTGAGGAGCATTTGTGCTGTTCATTTTAACCACAGTTTTTCTTTCCAAAGAAACACAAACTTTGACATCTCTTCATATGTAATAGTTTTAAGTAATAATAAATTATTTATGAATTTTACATAATTATTGTGTTATTTAGTTATATCAGTTTGTTTCATTGCGGTAAAAACTTAGACGTGATTGCTCGACAATATGCATTATTGGCAACTCCCCTTATAGAAAAAAACTTTCTCGCTACCATTTTACACTATACGTATGACGACTATTAAGAAAATATTTTAATATACCCGTGCATCATACGATAAAACAACAAACGTTATTCAAATTTAATTCACTAAGTTTCATAGCTTGTTTAAAGGCTCGTCTGGTCTAAGTGACGTCACAAACGTAGATGCTGCTGCACGTGCACTTCCTAGTGTTGCCATAAAAAGGATTGGTTTAATATTAATTTATTATTTAAATTTTTGTTCAATTTGCCTCATTCAATTATTCATAATGTATAGTGGGGTATCATTGAAGTTATTAGTGCATTAAGGATAAAATCAGGCATTTCGCTTATATTGACAATTGATGCTTTACTTCTTAGCGCATCGCTTCCGTGAATCACTGGCAACGGTCGACCTCAGCAATATGCGACCATTTTCAGGGGTCTCTATTAAGTTAACTGGGTCTGAAAAAACATTACTTCATACATTTCCAAAGAGCGTGCACCCTATGAATTTTGGCCGTATAAATATTGACTTCTAAAATTGCACTTACTAGTCTGTATTGTCATTTCATTATTGACCTTCAGGTAAAAGTGTGTAATTTTAGGATATCACGTAAACTCGGTCGTTCATTGGTCAATTGCTTCGCCATTGATACTGAACAAGTAAGAGAACAGTAAACTGTTAATACACGCTTTATAATGAATATATTCATTCTTTATTACGGGGTAACAACACCATATAAATATTTATATGAGGTAAAACAATTGAAAAGATTAGAATTTAATTTTTATTTACTTTAAAGTGACTGTAATTATGTAGAATGTTTGTTGCTTGGGCGAGTCCTCGAGAGTATTGGAACCGTCTACTAGTCTGATGTGTAAGGTGAAAATTTAGTGTGTCTGCTGGTAAGGGGTATCTTAATTATAAAGCTGATTCCCGTTCATATCTGGGGCCTAAACCATGAACGAGGATCAGGATCGGGACCAGAAACCCCTGAGAGAGTAATGCGAATGATGTTGTGTGTGGAAAGTAAACGTTGTACAATGAAAACTTGAGAAGGAAAGAGATAGTGAACGAAGGTGCCAAACTGGATATGACGAAAATGGCTGACAACAAACTCATAGGCTAGTTCTTGCGTTGAACAATTTTGGCTACGTTATGGTCCAAGACGCAGCTGGGACGAGGAGTGAGAACAGCAGGTGAGATTCCTTTAGGTAGGCAGCGGCAGTACTGGATATTATAGTAGATTGAGAAACGCCTGCGAAAAGGCGGAAAGGCCACTGTAAAATTGGGCAGCTGCTCACCACGAAGTTCTGCCACACTTCCAAACGGGTTTGTTTACGTTTCATTTTTTGTCTCCCGTAGAGCAAGTTCCTCCTCGCTTGGACGTCGGGGGTTACAATATTCCCTCATTGGAAGTAGGTAGGTTGTGTTGATGTTTGACTAGCATATGTGCTATTCATCGTTGTAAGATTGCGTGTCACGTAGCCTGCTTACGGAAGAGTGTCAAAAGGAAAGTAAACGTGACAAGGCGGGCAGGTCTTGGTGCCCCTGTGGCACTCCTCCTCCTCCTGCACGGTGACATGACGACTGACTGTTCACTGTGTAGCAGCTGAACTCAAGTACCTGTAACACCTTAAGCCTCTCTTACCTTGGTGGCTAGCCTAATTTATTTTGGGGGTAAGAACTTCTGGGAAGTAACTTAATATAAAATGAAATTAGCTAGCAAGGGTAAACATCAGAGTGGACTGGCCAACTCACTGACTACCACGGTTTTGGCCACCCTCCAAAAAAGTACTTCAACATGTCCTGACACCAGAGATGGTCATGTCATGAGTTGGTGCTGATAGCAGGAGCTCAAGACCTCTACTCTCCTTTTGAAGTAAGTATTTTCTCCAAAGTTAGAAATTAAGGCCATATTTTAAAATTTAAACAGATATAGTGAAGTGTGGCCAGCGCAGTGCACACTCCCCACCCCGCTGCTTTCAAAATTTTTACTTACAAATCAAAAGTTAATGAAAAATTGACGCCATCTCGATGTTTGCGGAGTCGCTTTTGTCAACAAACTTCCCATTTCCTGTGCTAAATCCGCACACCACTTGTACCCATAGATGGTGGGGCACTTTCATCACAAAATCGTAAACCCGACCTCTAACCAGAACTTATCTAAGGGGAATACAGCATTCTTTGTGACGTTTTGCGGCATTTTGCGCTCTTCAGTTGTTTATCAGTATTGTCAATTGGTATGTGTTTACCCTCCAAACTGGGTATAGGATAAACAATCATGGACGATCCACCATCATCACGCTGGCCGGGTCTTATTCACTCAATATTTATTTGGTGAAACAAGAATACAATTACAACTCTAAGCATACCATTCAAAAGATTGAAGTTTCATCAACATTATGTGATATATGAAAGCCCCATATGAACTAAAATAAGCATGTGACGCTCTTCATAAAATATGTTTGCAAGGCAGTTTTGAAATCCAATATGGCGGTTATTGTCAGGCTGGCCGGTCTAATCACAGAGTATCCACATCTTTCCCAGCCTTCCCCCCCCAGCACGCATTTAGAACAATGTTAGCGTATATATATTGTAACGTTTATTGATCTTACTCAAGATTGCAGCTGTAATCAGCACAATAAAACAACATTTTGCCTATATATATTAGTGAAAGTATGAAACTTGTTATTCCCAGTGTCATGGTTTGAACTGAATTCATTTTTTACCTTGTAATCGGTTGTTTTTATCCATACTTCCATCACAACTCCACAGTGCTTATTTGATCGTAATTATACACATTATTGGTCTTAATCCACTCCAAATTGCACTTGTACCACGTTGCTGTTCCTGGTTCCTAAGCGGTCACTCCACAAACACAGTTAAGAGCAGCAGACAACGACACTGTTTATGAGGTGCAAAGCTTTATTCCCTTAATTGTTTACTTTACTCATTATTTAGTTTAACTTTACTTTGTTACTTCAAAATGTTTATTTAATTCATGTATATTATCCCTTTTTTGCAACCAAATTACCCCAAAAAATTACAGATATTTCTAAAGTAGATACAATCCAATGTTTCTAACCTTGTCGTACATCTGGCTGCCAAAAACCATTGCGGAGCAGACGACGATTAGTGGATTATATATATATTTTTTTCTAGCACTTTTCATTAAGTCTGTATTAGTATTTTGATTTTTTTAATAACTGTATGCCAGAAATAAATGTAACCTTTAATGTTTGCATGCTAAGAATGGCAAAATCTTCGTTGCCACATTAGTGGAGCTTCACACATACGCCAATGCATTATCATAAACTGTTTCCATGAATTCTAGTTGTCATAGTAATGCAATAATGATAAAATTGCTTTAATATTCATGTATAAATACTTCCATTACATTGGCTAATTTCACCAATTTCCACGTTTGTTCATGCCACTTACCTGACAGATATATATATAGCTGTAGTTTCTGACGTCCGACAGAAATTTCAAAACTCGCGGCACACGCAGTGGGCGGCCAGGTGGTAGTACCCATTCCCGCCGCTGGAGGCGGATATCAGGAACATTCCCATTTTCTATTCATATTTTTTTCTGTCGCCGGTCGGTAAACATCTGTTTACAGACCTCTGCTCAGGATTTTTTTGGAAATTGACTCATGCGCTTTTAAGTATCTGATTTTTTTTTTTGGTAGGTTATTGAATTGGATTGTTGAATTGGCATGCGCGAATAGTGTACCGTTTTTGATTTTGGATTGACTTTTTCTCTATAAGATATGTCTGGATCAAGTGTTGTGAGTTTCAGAGTGTGTGTGAGGTCTGATTGTAAGGTGAGGCTACCGAAAGCATCGGTAGACCCCCACACAGTTATGTATTGAGTTGTAGGGGGCTTAATTGTTTGATTGATCATCGGTGCAATGAATGTGAGAAATTGACTGATGATGAATGGAGAGTATATGAGTCCTATCGCCTTAAATTGGAGCGCGATAGGATCAGGAGGTCTTCCTCAGGAGTGGTTCTTCAAAGGTAAGACTAACATCTCTCCTGCACTAACACCTGTAGTGTTTACAACCCCTAAACCTGTGTTTGCCTTCGGGCTCTGATTCTGTGTCGGAGGAGCGGATGCTCTCTCCTATGATTTGGAGTCTCTTCGTCACTCTGGAGACCAAAGTGAAAGCCTTAGAAACTGGCTCGGTGCAAGTGTGTGATCGTGCCCCCAGTGTTGGTGGAGGGGGCGTCAGATCGGCCCCATAATGCCTCTAGGCCTAGACCTCTATCAGACTCCCAAGACCCAGGGAGGAGGTATGTCGAAAGCCGCAAGAGGGTTACGGGGGCTTCCCACCGATCTGGCGTCCCTTCGGCAGACCATGTAGCAAAGACCCAGGCTGCCAAGGACCGTGCACGAGCACGCGTCATGAAAGAGTGCTTCTCGTCCTCCGAAGCGTCCTCCCCGCGCAAGTGGGGTTGGAGCGCTCGGAGAGACTCTCGTCCGTTAAAGAGGACGTTTCTTGCGGAGGACGCTTCACGCTCCTCTTTCGCCGCTTTCGTCGGAAGACGCTTATGATGTCTTTCCGCCTCAGAAGAGAGGTAGGATCTCCTCCGATGAGGACGCTAGGTTGCTGCGCACAGGCGCGTATACCTGAGAAACAGGTAGCTGTACCTGTGAGAAGGAAGGAGGCGTCCCCTCGCCCCTCGTCTTCTCACAGGATCAGTCCTGCTTCCTCTGCTCATTCTTCTCCGACGAAGAACATTCTTTTGTCCCTTCAGGACCAGCTAGCCTCGCTTATGGCTCCAGAGGACTCGCCCGCAGCAGTCGAGCCTAAGCGAGGAAGGACCTTAGACTCCGTCAAGAGGACTAAGCAGTCTCCGTCTTCCCTTCTCCCTACTGCGTCTCGTTCGCCGATCGCTTCTCCTTCAGCGATTCGCCGATCTCGTTCGTCATCTAGAAGGACGTTACGTCAGGACGCTTTTGAAGACGCTCTGTACGAGGACGCTCGGCAGGACGTTCGGCAAGACGCTCGTCAGGACGCTTGTCAAGACGCTCGTCAGGACGCTTGGCAGGACGCTAGGCAGGGACGTTCGTCAGGACGCTTGGGCAGGACGCTAGGCAGGAAGTTCGTCAGGACGCTCGCCAGGACGCTACACAGGACGCTCTCCAGGACGCTAGACAGGACGCTTGGCAGGAAGCTCGCCAGACGTTCAGCCTCCCCTTTCAAGACGTTTTTGGGGATTCTGATCAAGAAGTCTTACCCCCAGACGCTATTTTACGCGCTCAGGCACGTATGCCAGCGAAGAGATGTAAGGACGCTTCTCGGGCAGGTGAGACTGCCGCGGAAGGCGCTGAAGACGCTCGTCCTCCTCAGGACGCTCTACCATCAACGAGCAGTAAGCGTCATAAAGAAGACAGCCGTAATAAGGCTGCATCTTGCAAGGATAGGGGTCCTTTGATCTTGCTAAGTACCCGCTAATAGGACGCCTTCTCCTGACGAGACGTTCTCCTCTTCTTCCGTTTAGAGAAGAAGGAGACTAAGTAGTTCGGCTGAATCGGTGAAGAGGAACCTGCTACAGCCCCTTCTATCTCGGACTATAAAGTCCTAGTTAGACTCTTGCGTGCTTCTTTTGAGGACAAATTTCAGCCCGCAGCTCCCAAGTCTCCTCCTTCACAGTTTTCTTCTCATCGAAACTGGTAAAATCCCGGAGTTTGTAGAGATGAAAACTTCTCTATCAACGAAACGTGCTTTCAAGAAGCTCCAGGATTGGATGATAAGAAGGAGAGACCAAGGCAAGACGACCTTCGCCTTGCCTCCTACTAGACTTTAGTGGAAAAGGGGGCATTTGGTATAGAACCAAAGACGAAGTGGGAGTTCGTATCCCTTCTTCGGCTCAAGAGATTTCTCCAGCCTTGTGGACTTACAGAGGAGGTCGCTTTTACCCTCTGCTAAGGTAACTTGGACCGCGTCGGAGACTGACCATCATTTTGAAAGGTCTGCTCAGGACGCTGGAAGTCTTCAACTTCCTTTACTGGTGTTTGGGAGTTCTGGATTTGCAAGCGAGAAGCCCAGAATCTCTTAGTCTGGGGGAGCTGTCCAGCGTGTTAGCATGTATGGACAAAGGCCGTCAGGGATGGTTCGGAAGAGCTCGTATCTCACTTTGGAACAGCTTTGTTAAAAAAGAGAGCTTTGCTGTGCAACTTCACAGCGCGTTCGGTGACGCCAGCTCAGAAGCGATTTGTTGTTTTCGCCTCTTTCGAACCATCTCTTCCCCCAGACTTTGGTAAAGGACCTGACGAACAGCTTACAAGAAAAGGGCTACTCAGGATCTTTTGGCCCAGTCTACAAGACGGTCAGCCGTACCTTCAACTCTTCGGCTGCAGTTCGTCCGCCGAAGAAAGTAAAGCCCTTTCGTGGGGCTCCCCCCTCGAGAGCAGCTCCTCGAGGGAGAGGGTTTTCACGAGGAAGAGCTTCTTTTAAGCCAAAGCCTTCCAAGTGAAAAGCATGTCCTTCAGACACCAGTCGGAGCCAGACTGAAGTATTTTGCGGGAGCGTGGAGAGAGAGAGACACGGACTCTTGGTCCCTAAGATCGTGGAGCAGGGGTACAAGATCCCCTTTTTAGATCTTCCTCCTCTTTCATACGACTCCCAGAGACCTTTCTCCATCCTACCAAGGAGAAAAGAAGAAAGTCTTGTTCGATCTTCCTTCAGCAGATGATCGACAAAAAGAGCGGTGGAACAAGTCGCGGACCTGGGTCTCCAGGTTTTTACAACAGAATCTTCCTAGTACCAAAGCAGTCGTCAGGTTGGCGTCCAGTTCTAGATGTAAGCAGGCTCAATCTTTTCGTGGAAAAGATCAAATTCACGATGGAGACGCCTCATTCTGTTCTGGGAGCGTTGTACCGGGCGACTGGATGGTATCCTTAGACTTGCAGGACGCGTACTTCCACATCCCGATCCACCCTCTTTCAAGAAAGTATCTAAGATTTGTCCTTGAACAACAAGTATGGCAGTTCAGAGCGATGTGTTTCGGACTGACCACGGCTCCGATGGTGTTCACAGTAGTGATGAAGAACGTAGCGAGGTGGCTACACTCTTCGGGAATAAGAGTTTCCCTATACCTCGACGACTGGCTGATCAGAGCGTCGTCGAGAGAGAAGTGTCTGAAGGACTTGCAGTTCACTTTAGCCTTAGCGAAGTCCCTGGGACTTCTGGTCAACCTCGAAAAGTCGCATCTGACCCCAACACAGTCCATCGTGTATCTGGGGATTCAGATGGATTCAGTTGGCTTTGTGAGCGTTTCCGTCCCAGGAACGTCAGCGGCTAGGCTTAGAAAAGATCTCAGCCTTTTCTAAGGAAAGAGAACTTGCTCGGCGAGGGAATGGATGAGTCTGCTGGGGACCGCCATTTCCTCGCTGAAAGGTTTGTTTCCTTGTGAGACTGCACATCAGGCCTCTCCAATTCTTCTTGGCAGACGAGTGGAAGGCCAAAGACGATCTCAATGCAGTATTGAGAAATATCGATTCCAATCAAGACCACCTAAGATGGTGGTTGGACCCTCAGAAGCTTCAAGAGGGCGTGTCCTAAGTCTTTGAGCCCCGACCTAGTGTTGTTTTCAGACGCGTCCATCACAGGATGGGGTGGAGCAACACTAGGGGGGAAGGAAGTGTCAGGCTCCTGAGAGGGGAACAGGTAGCCTGCATATAAATGTCAAGAACTGGCAGCAGTATTTCTGTCCCTGCAGTTCTTCGAAAAGAGTTTGGAGAACAAGATTGTTCAGATAAACTCGGACAATACCACACACTCGCTTATTTGAAAAAAACCAGGGAGGAACACACTCCAGGACGTTGTACTCCCTAGCGAGAGAGATTCTGCTGTGGGCAAAAAGGAAAGAGGTAACGATCCTGACGAGATTCATTGCAGGTGTGCAAAACGTCAGGGCAGACCGTTCTCAGATCGTCGGGACCAAGTCCCTTCCGACGGAATGGACCTTGCACGAGGACGTTTGTCGAGACCTGTGGACGCTGTGGGGACGTCCACTGGTCGACTTATTCGCAACGTCAAGGAACAAGAGACTTCCTCTTTACTGCTCCCCAACGTCCTGGATCCAGAAGCAATCGCGGTAGACGCTTTGCTTTGGAATTGGACGGGCCTAGACCTTTATGCCTTCCCACCATTCAAGATTCTGGGGGAAGTCCATGAGGAAGTTTTGCGGCCTCGGAAGGGACAAGGTTAACCCTGATCGCCCTTCCGATGTGGCCAGCGAGAGAATGGTTCACAGAGGTCATGTCTTTCCTTGTAGACTTTCCAAGGACATTGCCCTGGAGGAAAGATCTACTCAAACAGCCTCACTTCGAAAGGTTTCACCAAAACCTCTCCGCTCTGAGTCTGACTGCGTTCAGACTATCGAAAAGTTGGCCAGAGCGAGAGGTTTTCGAAAGCAGCTGCGAGAGCAATCGCACATGCGAGACGTGCTTCCACAAGAGCTGTTTACCAGTCGAAGTGGGCTTCCTTCAGGGCATGGTGTAAAAAGGAGGGAGTTTCCTCTTCCTCGACCTCTGTGAACCAGATAGCTGATTTTCTGCTATTTTCTCAGAAATGTGCAGAAATTAGCGGTCCCTACCATCAAGGGATTATAAAAGCATGTTGTCAGCGGTTTTTAGGCACAGAGGCCTAGACCTGTCTGACAACAAGGATATTCATGACCTTTTGAAGTCTTTCGAGACCATCGAAGGTTCCTCAAATGAGACCTCCCTTCATGGAATCTGGATGTAGTCCTGAAATTCCTTATGTCGAACACTTTCGAACCGCTTCAGACAGCGTCTCTTCGGAACCTGACAAGGAAGGCTCTTTTCCTAACTTCTCTTGCGACGGCTAAGAGAGTTAGTGAAATTCAAGCGTTTTAGCAAGTTAATGGGCTTCAAAGGGGACAATGCTGTCTGCTCATTGAACCCATCTTTCTTGGCGAAGAATGAAAATCCTTCGAACCTTGGCCGAAGACTTTCGAGACAAGGGTATGTCAAGTCTGGTGGGCCAAGAACCAGAGAGAGTCCTTTGCCCGGTAAGGGCTCTCAAGTTCTACGTGCATAGAACTGAAGAGGTAAGAGGTCCCTCAGGTAACCTCTGGTGCTCTGTGAAGAGGCCAGAGTTACCTTTATCGAAGAATGCTGTGGCTTTCTTTCTAAGGGACCATTCGGGAGGCTCATTCATCTTTCCAGAAGACTGATTTGAGCCTCTTCCGAGTAAAAGCGCACGAAGTACGAGCCGTCGCTACCTCTCTTGCCTTCCAAAAGAACATGTCATCAAGGACATCCTCGATTGCACCTTTTGGAGGAGCAACTCCGTCTTCGCCTCACATTACCTAAGGGATGTGAGAACGATCTATGACGATTGTAATGCACTGGGCCATACTTTCTGCGGACACAGTATTGGGGTCCGGAAGTAGCTCTTCCCTATTCCTTAGTTAGGTTAAGTTAGGTTGTTGTGTTTTTGAGGTTGTGGTGAGTCTTATGTGAAGATCTCCCATCCGTTAGTTAGTCTTAAGGGGTTTTTGTGTATAGTTGGTCAGGTGGTGGTCAGTTGCTTCGTTGCCCTCATTTGTATGGCCTCGATGATCTTGTCACGCTGAGGTCTCGCACCCGTTGACAGATCATCCAGAGCGCACCAGCACTACAGGTCTCCACCTGGCTGGCAACTCTGTAATTAAGCAAAAAGCAGCCTTACGTGACAGTAATCACATAGTCTACTTTGCAAACAGGTAAGGAACCAAGAGTATATCATACTACTTAATTTTTAGTTTCCCAAAAAATCCTATTCTGTCTTTTGTTTCCACCATCCGAAGGTGTGATTCAGCTATATATATATCTGTCAGGTAAGTGGCATGAAACAAAATGTTATTGTTATTATACAATTAAGTTTGTTCATACTTACCTGGCAGATATATATAATTAAAGTGCCCGCCCTCCTCCCCTCAGGAGACAGAGGCATTAATAAAAATATGAATAGAAAATGGGAATGGTTTCCTGATATCCGCCTCCCAGCGGCGGGAATGGGTACTACCACCTGGCCGCCCACTGCGTGTGCCGCGAGTTTTGAAATTTCTGTCGGACGTCAGAAAATATACAGCTATATATATATCTGCCAGGTAAGTATGAACAAACTTAATTGTATAATAACAATAACATTTTTGTTTAAGTCTTATACCCAGAAGGACAGGGGTGGCGGTGGAGGGTGGGGGAGAGGGTAGGTGGAACTTTTTGTGTGTTCGTATCCATTTCTGGATAATGGAGTTTTTGTCTCTTGGTACAAGGACAGGTGTCTTTATTCTTTACGATTAGTGATTCACGATACCCTTGTGAATTACGGCACTGGGTGTAATGCACTATAGCAAAATCTCGTTCTGATACGAGTGTTCGCTACAAAAATATTGCCAAAAACCCATAGTAGGTATGCTGCTTAGTTGTCAGTCAAGTTTTTTGTAGTCAAGTATTTTTTACAAGCTAGCTATTGTATAAATTTGTATTTTTCTCAATCAAAACATACGCTCCTCAATGCTAAATTTCCCGCCATTTAACAACTCTCTGGTCATTGCAAATTCGGCCCCATGAATTTCTTATGGTGCGAAAACAGACAGAGGCCCAGTGACCGAAAGCGATTGCGTCACACTACGGTGGTAATCCGGCAGTAAAACATTTTCATATATCCAAAAAGTAAATAATAAAGATATATATGCGCATTACGATTATAACAATTACATGAATAGCTGATAACAGTCTGCATGAATAACTGGTAAACTGTTCTGCAAGAAAGTCGAGTATAGGAATTTGGTAATTCTAAGTCCGCATTCCGCGGTACAGTAGACTATGGCAGTTGACGTTTTCCTATGTTATTTTACCTGCTGAACAAGAATTTAAAGTAATATTTATTCTGTCGACTGTAATTAAACCGTAATTTACCTCTGAAGACTACATGACAGTACAAGGGGTACGATGTACCAACTACAGAGTTCAAAGGTAAATAACAGATTAGTTACAGTCGACCGGAAAAATATTACCTTGAACTCTTGTAAAGTAAGCAAAATAACATAGGAAAATGTCAATTGCCATAGTCTACTTCGACTGAACAATCTTCGAAGCATTGGTTCGAGGCCATGAAACGTAAACAAACCGCCATATTTGAATGCTGGTAGGGGATGTCTGATACGTAACTAATAGGGAGCCTTATGTCCGGTAAGGGGGGGGGGGGGGGTGGGGGGGGGGGGGGGTTACCGGAAGAGGAAGGCAGAGGTACGAGTTGGTAAAGCCACGCTGGAATATGGTGGTAAATAATTCCCACTAAATATCACCGACATCAAAAGCACTAAACCTTTGGAACACTAAAACACAATATAACAAAGTACATAAAGATTAGGAACCTTACCTTAAAGAGGTGGAGGATAGAGTTCAGCAGCCGCTTTCACGAAGGCATGGAGCCTCGTCTTGGGTTCGTAGAAGTGGATTTTAAAGTACGCCACTGCCGTGATCTTGACAGTATATCACCAACCTTTCATACTGCCCCGAGTAATGGGCTGAAATGAATCTTATAACTAACGAAAAGCCGTTAATACATGTACGGGGCAGAGTCGAGTTAGTAATGAGGCCCGGAGGAGGTGGAGGTGCCTGGGAGTGCTTCTGTCATCTGGCTGGTTGACACTGGCAAGTTTGTCAGGAGGAAGGAGGGTGGGGGGGCTGGAGACCACGAAACAGAGTAGGGAGGATTGGTGGGGGGGGGGGGGGGGGTAAATATTCATGATTGTGGGAAAAAAACACGAACACTGTATTGTAATGGGTGGACAATATAGGAAATGAGGGAGGCCTGTTTGGGGGTAATTGAACTTAACAAATGTTGAGTGAAATCGTACAAACATAGCTTCTTTTATGTTTATGAAACCAAAGTTATCGTGTATTATTATTAAGTAAAAAAGTATTGCAATGAAACCTTACAGTTGGGACACATATTTTACATAAGAGCTAATAATGCATACATACATGAAAATATATATTATATATATCTATACACGGTTTTTTACATCTGGTATTTACACATCTGGCACTTAAGTATAAATTATCAAGTACAAGTCTAAGACCATTTTAGTGAATAATGAATAGAATATTATAAAGTTTCAAGGATCAGAGTGGCCAGTTCAGGGGGTAATTGAACATAACAAGAAATGTTGAGGACAATTGTAAAAATTGTGTAGCCTAACCAGTGGGCTCCCCCCATCCCCAAAGCCCACCTTAAATAAAGGCAATCTTAGAAGTGTAACATATAGGTTAGAATCGTAACCTAACCTAACCTAGTATAACATTGCCTGACCGTACTCCCCCTAAAGGAAGGTAATCTTAGAAATGTTAACATATAGGTTAGGATTGTAACCTAACAAACCTAACCTAACCTAGTAGAACATGTTGCCTGACCGGTAACCCCACCCCCCCCCTTAAGGAAGGTAATCTTAGAAATGTAACATATAGGTTAGGATCCTAACCTAACCTAACCTATTAGAACATGTTGCCTGACCGGGGAGGCTCGGCCCCCCCGTACCTCCCCTTAAAGGAAGGTAATGTTAGAAATGTAACAATAGGTTAGGATCGTAACCTAACAAACCTAACCTAACCTAACAGAACATGTCGCCTGACCGGTGGGGCGGAGCCCCCCGTACCCCCCCCCCCCCCCCCATTAATGGAAGGTAATCTTAGAATTGTAACATATAGGTTAGGATCGTAACCTAGCAAACCTAACCTAACCTAACCTAGTAGAATATGTTGCCTGACCAGGGGGCTCTGCCCCCCCGTACCCCCCCTTAAAGGAAGGTAACCTTAGAAATGTAACATATAGGTTAGGATTGTAACCTAACCATCCTAACCTAACCTAACCTAGTAGAACATGTTGCCTGACCGGGGGGGGCGACCCTTAAAGGAAGGTATCTTAGAAATGTAACATATAGGTTAGGATCGTAACCTAACCAACCTAACCTAACCTAACCTAACCTAGTAGAACATGTTGCCTGACTGGCGTACCCCCCCCTTAAAGGAAGGTAATCTTAGAAGTGTAACATAGAGGTTAGGATCATAAGCTAACCAACCTAAGCTAATAGAACAAGTAATTGTTATGGGTCAGACAGGCACGTAAAGGTGAATATAGAAAAAAGAAGGGAGAAAAAATGCATGTGTGAATTGGAATGTCTGTAAAATGAAAAGATGTAATACCAATTTCACGAAAAATGTAATCCCATCAATTTCAAAAAATGTAATACCATTAATTTCACGTCATTGACAGAAAGGTCTTGAAATGTCCTAAAACTGCCTTCTAGTCCCACCCCTCAGAAGAGTTTCAGTGGCCTGCCCTCAATTGTAACGTAATAGGTATTGTAAGGTATATAAGGCAACATTATGAAGTGAGAACAAGTCAGTGCACATATTAAACAATACTATGATAAACGGAACAGAAATAAAAGCTTGAAATAATATTACACAATTGCAAAACAAATAAGGAAAAGGAATATATATATGTAAAAATGCATGAATCCTTTCCAAAAGTCTCCTATCGCAACGTAGGGTTAATAATGCATCATGATTGGTTAAATACATGTAACCCCCTACATTTATCTCCTTAGGAACTTTGTGTCTGAACTAAAAGCTCCCTTATATCTCGGGGCATGCACAGTAGGATTGGCGCATGCGTAGTAGGATTCGGCGTCGTAATAGCAGTAGCAATAAGTGATTTTGGCTATGTAACGGCTCCATTATTAGTTTATTTATCGCTTTATATAAGCTTGTATTTCGTGTTTCAAATGTCATAAATAAGAGGAAATGACACAATAACACTACAAAACCTTCCCCCAAGTGTTTTACCTCGCCCAAAACCCCGCATTCCCTAGACTATGGCAGTTGCGGTTTTCTATGCAGTTTTACCTCCTGAACAAGAATTTTAAGTAATATTTATTCGGATGACTAAACACAGTGAAATACATTGGACGCCCCAATCCCTAGTGGATGTCGTATTCACGGTTACATTCCTTGCAGTCCGTGCGGAACTATTCTGTAGAATTACCTAAAGCTTTGCACCTCATAAAGAGTGTAGTCGTCTGCTGCTCATAACTGTGTTTGCAGAGTGAGTGCTTAGGAACCAGGAACAGCAACGTGGTTCAAGTGCAATTTGGAGTGAATTATGACCAGAATGTGTATAATTACAATCAAATAAGTACTGTGGAGTTTCAGTTGTGATGGCAGTAAGGCTAAAACCACCGATTACAAGGTAAAAATGAAGGTATTTCTACAGAAGCACTCCGCATGGACTGCAAGGAACATAACTACGGATACGACATCCACTAGGGATTAGGCCGTCCAATGTATTTCGCCGTGTTTAGTACTGGACCCTGGGGGTTAATTACAGTTGTCCGAATAAATATTACTTAAAATTCTTGTTCAGTAAGTAAAACTGCATAGAAAAACCGCAGCTGCCATAGTCTAGGCCGCTGCGGATAAGTACCCTAGATCTACCAAAATGAATTCAGTTCAAACCATGACTCCGGGAATAAAAAGTTTCATACTTTCACTAATATAGGCAACAAAATGTTGTTTTATTGTGCTGCTTACAACTGCTATCTTGCGTAAGATCAATAAACGTTTCATATATACGCTTACAATATTCAAATTAGTGCTGGGAAAGATGGTGGATTGTCTGTGGTTATACCGGCTAGCCACACGATTGCCGCCATGTTGGATTTAAAAACTGCCTTGAAAACATATTTTACGAAGAGCTCACATGCTTATTTTAGTTCGTATGGGGCTTTCATATATCACATTATGTTGACGAAACATCAATCTTTTGAATGGTATGCTTAAAGTTGTAATTCTATTCTTGTTTCACCATTTAAATATCGAGTGAATAAGGCCTGGCCAGCGCGATGACGATGAATCGTCTGCAGTTGTTTACCCTAGCCTATTAAAAAGACACTGTTCACCAAACACTGTTCTGGCTTAGTCCACTGCTTATAAGTAGCCTATGTTTATTGGTAGAATGAAAACAAATAGTATTTGCATGAAGATGTATATTACCCTAACATATAAACCAAATAATGTTTTGAAGTTTCCTATGCCTAACTAGGAACAAGTTTACTGTTTTGCAAATGAAATTTAACTATGTCTTCAAATTTTATCCATTGTTGGCCGTTTCTATGGTAGGCTAGATTATGGGCTACTCACAGTCAGCAGATTGATTGATGTAAATCTTTTTGTGCCAAGGAAAATTATGAATTTCCTATCAGGACAAAAGGCATACTGGGTTGCATTGGCCTGGCCACCCATCTTGTGAGTGGATAGGTCAAACAAACTTTTCTGTAGGGACATGCCATAACCAAACCTTCCCATGGCCTAACATTAGGGCTAACTAAAGTTTCCTCAAAACTTATGGACCTAAATTAGAAGAAAAAATAAAAGTAAACAAACATCCCAAGGGAGACTGAATAAAATTCAATGAAACTTTCACAGCAGATAGGTGGGTCTAACTTGCCTATCTTTGGTCTCACATAAGGTAAATTTTTTTAATACAAATTGTATGCCGCAATAGGAGGAACAACCGACTGGACTAGCGGATCCAGTTTCCACCGCGTGTGGATCCACCCTCCGTTTATTTACAGTGGATCCCCCTTATTCCCGGTCTCTGGATTCCCGGAGAACTCTCCTATTCACTGGTTTTTCCATCAATAAATATTCACAAGTTAGTGTATTCTGATGTTATCCATTCTGTAGAAAGAAGCATGTGAAATTCATGATACAGACCCCTTTAGTAAACCCTAAAAGGTAAGTTTTTTGGCTGTACAGTTTAGGTGTCTCATGTGTCTACAGTATACTACATTAGATTTCATATGGAGTGATATTTTTATTTTGGCCTTTCTTTTGTTCTTACCTATATGGCATGTTGCAAGAATCTGTTCATCTGGCAAGTACCATATTTTTTGTTTTATGATTAATGAAGAAATTTTATCTGCTACTTTTTATAGAAGGTTGAAGGTGAGATTTATTAATTTTTTCTAAAAGATCCTGAGTGAGTTCTACTTGAATAAGTAACATTGAAATATATTTAAGTTTAACAAAAGAAAATTCTTTGAAGTGTGAGGAAATAATTGTGATAACTGCTCAACTTTTTGTTTTCTGCTTGACTGAATTACTTATTGCATTTTTTGCACAGTATATGAAAGTTTTGTAAATAAAAAATTCCTCCCTGTGGGTATAATTTGATTCTTTTCGGTAGGTTTTGGGTGTTTTATGCTGTGATTGTTGAACTGTCCCCTCAAGCAGCAGGCTTTTATTTATGCTTGCATCTCATTTTCTTTATTGGGAAAATCTGTCTGCTGCCATATCCTGGCAAGGTAAGAGGAGGTTTAATGAACTTTTGTATACTATAATGTCAACATGTTTGGTCTTGTATTTTTACTTTCGTACAATATACAGTACCTTATAGAACAGTGGTGTTGCCTAGTGTCCTCTACTGGTAGGTCATTTTAGTCCAAGGATAGTTTGTACTCTTAATTGTAGTGTGATAATTGCTTTGTCCATTGCTATACAGTTCTTGAGTTTGCATTCTTCTGGTCATAGGGTTACTATTGTATTTGCCCTCAGGTATTTTATTCTTAGGGGATTTTGTTTAAACATTACACAATATGCAGTATAAGAATTGAAAAGTCGAAAGAAATCAGAATAAAAGGCAATCTCCATTGGAGATATGTCACAAATGTCAATCACCCAAGAGAAAACCAAGCAGGGAGCACATTTTTTTCAGGGGGTTCGTGTTACATGAAAAAATACTTTTATGGCAAAAGTCAGCTTTCTACCTATCACATTTTCATAGTTATTACAAAATAAGCAGCCCGTCCACCCTGTAAAACTGGACTCTTTCAGTCTCTGCATATTCTTTATCAAAGCCCAACAGAGATTAGATGTTCATTATGGTATCTTAGAATTGTGTATCTCGGTATTCAGCTAACATGATTCAACTTGTAATAAGTTAGACAAGTTCCTAGCTATCCTGCCAGATGAGCTACTGGTCATTTAAGTAGCTCTGATACAGGCAGGGCATAATTGTACTTCAGTCTGTTACCTTGTACAGCATTCACTTGTGAAGTCAAATCCAACATTATTTCTTTCAATGAGTTTTATTCTGCGTGAATGTAAAACAGGATTCATTGTTAAAAATGTTTGTTTTACATCAGTGCATAACTGGAAATATTTTTAGATTGAAAATTGTTTGTATCTAACTGTGAAAGGATTTCTACTAGCCGAACTGTGTGTACTGCCCTACTAAAATAAAAAATACTTAAAGAATGAAGAATAGTAGTAGTAGTTCATAAGCAGTTCTGAAAATTATGCAGAAAACAGTATCTCATGGAATGATTTGTATCATTAGGAATGAAACGCAATAAACAAAACAAAACAAGTCAAGGAAATAGTTGTTACCATTGAATGAAATTATTTTAGTAGATGAAACCTATTTACATGGAACAAGCCCATGGGGCCATTGACTTGAAATTCAGGCTTCCAAAGAATGTTGGTTTCAACCTCATACCGCAGACCCCACACTTCAGCGGTAACTGATCATGGTACAGGGACAGTAATTTTTTTATCCTCTGGAGTAGGCATGAACTCGCGACATCTGAGTGGCATACCATTTCGCTACCTACCATACCAGCAGACCAGCATAAACTTGCTGTAAAATATTAATAAAACAGAGCTGCTGTAGTACTGCTTTGATCAGGAATAGTACATCTTCCCCACCGTTATCCCTACATTAAGGGGTCAGTAGCCTGATGTGCCTTCTCCACTGCCTTCTCCACTGCCTTCTATTAGAGGCATCATGCTCCACCAAACCTCTTCTCTCCATATATATCTTCCTTCACTTTATCTCTCCATCTAATTTTCTGAAGTACCTTGTAATACTAGTTGTTATAGTGGGACATTATGGGCTACATAATTAACTTCTAGTAGTAATTTTAAAGTAGTACAGTATACTTTCTACTAAAGACACTTCCTTGACTTGCAGTCAATCATTTATGTATTGGTATAATACGTATATCCATAAGGGGCTTTTAAGACACTGTTTTGTACAGTGTACCCCCCCCCCTCCTTATTCATGGAGGATGCATATCAGACCCCTCCCATCCCCCGCAAATACATAGCTAGAATCCCCTATAAAAATACTTAAAACTGCCTATTTTGTTAGTTCAAACTCAAGAAAAATCCCCTAAAAATGCTTATACCGGCCATTTTTAATATTACAAAAAGTGCATTTAATCATGAAATTGATATGAAAATACAGTAATTTGTGGATATTTTTCATGGACAAATAGCATGAATACGCAAATTTTCCTGCGAATAAGTGGTAGACATGGTCCATACAGAAATCTGCGAATGCCAAGAATGAGAACAGGGTGAGATCTACTATATGTAACTTACCCAGTACAGTGGTACCTCATTTGTTGGACGTTTCTTATGTCGAACATCCATTTCTCGAATGAAATTTTTGAGAAAATTGTGCCGTACAAGAAAAACTCTATTAACATTTGTTTAAATTCACAATAGTATAAAGTTTAATGATACCCATTTTCGACGAAATAGATGAAAGAATGAATCATTTCAGCATAAAATTTAATATAATAAAAGAGTAAAGTATGTGATGTCACGCGCAGTTGTTGATATGTTGAGGAGAGGAGAAGGAGAGAGAGAGTTAAAATATTACCGTATGTATGTAGAAGCAATAACAATACACATAAAAAAAGGGAATTCGAAGTAAATTTTACATAATGATAAAATATGAAAACAGTCAAATGCAATAGTCACAATACATAAAATAAGTCTTCATTGACCCAGTGTTTGGTGGGCCGAATGAAACTGTATAGTTTAATTAACCATATTCAACAAAATCTTAAATGAAAAAAACTAAGTATAAATGAAAAAACTAAGTTTCACAATAAAATTTAGCATAAACGATTAACAAAATCATTCGTCATTGAGGTGATGCTCTGCTAACTTGAGATACAGGAAGGCAGCATTTATGTTTTTGTGGAATATTGAATGAATTATTTTAAGTTTTCATGCGCGTAATATTGTTGAGTATGTATGTAAAAGCAGTACCAGTACATAATAAAATATTTTACAATAAATTTAACATAATAATAGAGCACAAAAACAATCAAATGCTATGCAGTATATAATAATGATAAAAAAAATTATTATTTGAGCCAGTATTCTGTGCGCTGAGTGAAATGAGTGACAGAAGAGGAGAGGGAAGACGGGTCTGCTTCCTACTGTCTTACCAGCTGGGCTGGGATGATTATTCGTCCGATTCTTTCACTTACACTCGATTTGCCCTAATCACTTCTTTTGTAAAAGTAAAATACCTTTTTAGTGACAATTGCTTGTTATGATTTTTTTTACCACTGTAAGTAGTAGTACAACTCGGCTCCATATAAACACACTGAAGCTGTGTTCAACTTCTGCGTGCCTTCGCTTGTTTGTTTTAGATGAGTTCCTTGTGAAAAGTTATTTAATCTCTTTCATTTTCTTGCATTCTTTACATATTTCTCTCTCTCTCTCTCTCTCTCTGATGACAGTCGATTCCTTTGATTGTTCTTGTAGAATGTGAATAAAATTGATTTTGTCATCAACCTTTTGCCTACTGCAACTGTTTCAGTTTCCTCAAGGGGCTCCTGCCTCTCCTCCCTCCATCACCAAACAGTTTGCAAATCACATACAGAAACAATACATATAACATACTATTTTATATAGTCTTAATTTAACTTTTGAACTCATTAACAAGAAAAAAAAATGTGAAAAGGGGACTTTTTGGGTTGGCTGGACTGAATTATCCTGATTCCCTTTATTTCTTATGGGGATATTTGTTTCATATTTCAAACAAATATAATTTCAAACAGCCTTCTGGAATGGATGAAGTTTGAAGTCTGAGATACTACTGAATATAAGTGTAGGTTGAAGGTATTGTTTTCTGTTGTACTATTGTCGGTGCTGCGCCTTGGGCAGGGCATTGTTTGTTAGTCTTCACTAGCGTTTCTTCGGTACGGAAAATATCCTCCACTATGAGCTGTGAGGCTCCCACTTATGTAGTAGGCAACCGTGGCTAAGATGAATGCATACCAGAGGCCCGTATCATGATGCTTCTGCTCTCTTAACAGGTAAGGAGTCAACAAGCACTCTGTGAGCGTTAGCAGTTTTGTTCTCATTGTTTGGGAATAGAATAGTCCATGTATCTCACCTCTGTCAATGTGGGGAATCAGCTATTTTATTTTTATTTGGTTCAAGTTCCACTACATATACAAAAATGGTATTTTTGAAATAATTAGATTTTGTATATGTTATCTTACCAAGTATGTAATTAACAGAATGGGAGACCCACCCGTCTCCCCCACTCGTGGACGTTTACATAAACAAAATGGTTCACTGCTCAGTTGTTCCAAAAGTGGGTGGGCCATTTACCTTCACTGTTAAAAGAAAATAATTGCTACTGCAAATTTCAGAATTTAGATTTAGCTGACAGTGCTTTTAAACTTAGCTATGTAGTTTGGTATGTATACTATACAAATCTAATATTGCAATACACCCCCTGAACACCTGAACTAGCCCGGGTGGGTCACTTACAGCCCCACCGAACCATCATTTATTAAAAAAAGTTTACTCAAATCTTTGGTTAAAATAAAACGATCGTGTTGCCAATCTCCTGGCAAACACCCTCGTTACCTAGTTACCAGCCCACCGCTAGTAGCCCTGCCTCACGGGCCGGTCACACCTGCCCTCTCACGTCAATCACTTATCGTTCGCAGGTGGAGTACAGATGTATCCACAGCGAACTCCTTTTTGGTCTTGCCCGGCCTTCATTTGCACCTTTGATTTGATTGATTTTGGTGACGAATTACGCATCCCTTTGGATTACGGTTGGATTGCTCTTAATACCTTGTCATTAGACATTGATTCTGCAAAGGAAGAAACAACACAGGCTACGACAACGACTACTGCATCCTCGGCCACGACATCACAGAAAAACGACGAGCGGAAGTTCAACAACGTATCGTCTTTGCCAACAATGCAAGAAAAGGATGAGTACCCTATTACACGATAGTCATTCCTTATGCGTAAATTGTAGGCCTGTTCAATATAATGTAAAGACCAGATGTTTGGAATGTCAGGAGTGGTCTTTGGACCAGATGTTAGGGTATCTCAAACATAGGAAAGGTCTCGTATTAAGAAGTAACTGTAGGCAGGAAGAGACTAACGTAGATCAAGATAAAGACTTAGAGACAGTGCTCTTAAGAGACTTGAGAGTACGCTGACATCGAGTATGACATCTCTGTTACCGATTTTATGTCAAGATTATGTGAGGATAGATCGAGCAATAGGGATACTGAAATTACTAATCGTTCTTTTCCAGCTCCCCTGCCTGTTCCAGAATCAGCCCTAACCGGTGCTGGGGGTTATGGGGGATCCGCAAGCCCACAGGGCAGATCCGTCCGTCCCCCCTGGCGCGGAGCAGGCAGTGTTGGCAGCAGATTCCCCTTCCCTCGATGACATCTCTGTTACCGATTTTATGTCAAGATTATGTGAGGATAGCTCGAGCAATAGGGATACTGAAATTACTAATCGTTCTTTTCCAGCTCCCCTGCCTGTTCCAGAATCAGCCCTAACCGGTGCTGGGGGTTATGGGGATCCGCAAGCCCACAGGGCAGGATACCGCCATCCACCCCCCTGGTGCGGAGCAGGCAGTGTTGGCAGCAGATTCCCCTTCCCTCGATGTGTAAGTTCTCAGGATGATAAAAACTTAGGTCAGATATAGACGAGTAGGGATAATAGGCTACATAGTGTTTAGTTTAGAAGAGAGTGCAGGCTTCTTCGGGTCGGGTTTCTATTAAAAGTAGTAGTTTTTAGAGGCACAGTGTCCTTAGAGCATCTTTAGGCTTTTTCCTGCTTCGAGTTCCTTGCATCAGAAGCTTTTAGGCCAGGGTTGGTTTTTCAGATATGCTCCTTCGTCTTTAAGGTTACTTTCCTCTACGTATACGATACGATAATTGTTAATATCAACTAATTCTCCGTTCAATGCATATTGACTTACGATATTCAGTATGAAGAGAAATCGAATAAAATTAACTACGGTTAGCCTAGTGTTCACGATGATATATCGTATGCATATTCAGTAGCCTAGCCTAACCTAAAGTATTCGCTGTACAACATATCGGTAGTTATTTTTATATTGGCTAACGCTGTAGGCTTAAGGCATTCTTGACTTCGGATAATTCAATAACAGGTGTAATTGAAAACGAACGAGAATCCGATCTGAGGATAATTATATGAATGTAACTCGAACAGAATGAAGATCGGATTCTGTCCGACTAAAGCATTATAATTGTATTATGTGTATCATCATATTGGCGTAGTATAAACACTAAACTCGGCAGTCATTCACGCTGGAATCAGCGGATGACGAATACGGGTTTGCGTCGCCGTATCCATCTCATTCTCTCCTGATTGACTAAAATGACTAACGTAACACACTCACTTATGCCAAGTTTGTACAAACGTCTTAAAGGAGACGTGTCTTCAACTATGTTGACATTTAATATAGTCAATTGAGGTATCTATCTTGGGGCATATATCAGATGTCAGATATAAGGAATTTGTATGTATGACGTCTTCATAACGTTTAACAGATTATTGCCGTCAGTATTTACATGAGCTTATGTCAATTACAGTTACAAATTATTACCAGTCGTATTATCAAATTTACAATGACAACTGAAATTAATATTAGGCCTAATAAAGTTAATTTAATTACCTTTAAATATTATTTTATTACTTTTCAATTAAATTACAATTACACTAGCTTGTCGTCAAACAGCACTATTGTAAGGAGGTGTGGTTTAGACAGACAAGGATGCCGGCTAGTCTATTTTTTTTTTTTTTTTTTTCTCCTTGGACTTCAGATTCAACCATATCACTTGGTCTCGGCTAATGTTTTTGCCCTTAGTTAGGCATATTAATGAATATCTGGATACTTAACTTATGTAAACGAAGTCATACTGTCGTTACGATGTAATTTAAGACCAAAATTTTGACTGATACGTCTCATTGGAAAGCTAGTTTTTCCCTCGGGTAGATGCGTTAAAATTTAGGATTCCGTTCGTTTTTCACTCGTTTTCATAGGTATTACGAACCTTACACTTTATATACGTTATTAATCCTTTGTCTGTGTGAAAACAACAGTAATGAGCTCTTTCATGCTATTAGTTTCTTTTACCACGGCTGCGTTTGAAATTTATACAAAAGCTCGGGACTTCTGTCCAGGTTGCTGATGAACGTAATTTTGCCTTATAGCTTCAGCTGCTATCGGATTCGATTACTGTCACACGCTGATCAATACAATAAAGTGATGTTGTTATAGGAGTCGATCGCATTAGCAACAAGTTTCTCGTTCGGTTGTTCATAGCTGTCGGAGTTATTACGAGTATTATCGTTAAGATAATACCCTTTTAACTTGCTGCCAATTTGCGGAGGTGGAGATATTAGACGATCGTAATTCTCTCTCTCTCTCTCTCTCTCTTTTTCCGTTCCTGATTTATCTCTCTCTTTTCCCTGATTTTATATTCTCTCTCTATCCTAGACGTATTGTGTTTCTCTCTCTCTCTCTCTCTCTCTCTCTCTCTCTCTCTCTCTGCTCTCTCTCTCTCTCTCTCTCTCACTTTTCTGATTTCATATTCTCTCCATATTCTCTCATCCTATTTCCACGCTCTCCTAACACTGGACTCATTGTGCACAGAGGTTTTTCTTCCTTTCACACCTTTTCAAACTTTCTCAATTCCCTTCAGCGCTGACTGACCTCATAGGTCCCAATACTCGCCTTTGGCTTAAATTCTCTATTTTTAAACCCAACAATCTTGCTGTCTGAGTTAGTATTAGAGTAGGGAGCGACTATTAGGAATATGTATAAGGTATTCATGATATGATATTCACAAGAGGATTTTAAGTATTAGGACAGATAGGAAAGAACATGTCTAGGTCTATCTGAGGGTATTCTTTCAAGTGCCAACCAGCAGAGTACAGACAGGCAGGTACAACACTACAAGAGGACATCACTACGATCGACGACACCGTCGCAGACGTACCAATGGACATGGTTTGTCTCCTCCGTACATGAGAGGCCTAAGGCCACATGGGAGGTCTTCAGTTAACCTCCATACATGAGAGGCCGAGCAGCCGAGAGCCACATGGGAGGTCTTCAGATTCCCTCCATACTGAGAGGCGAGATGACAGAGGCCTTCGATTCCCTCCAACATGAGAGGCCGAGCCACATGGGAGGTCCTTCAGTTTTTCCTCTACTCAGGTGAGGCACATAGCCAGCTGAGAGGAAACAGGTTTGTATCCCTTCCGCACTCAATGAGTTTTGACCTTAGGGTAGAGGTGCAGGGAGTTTTTTCCCTCCACATATGGCAGGCCTAGAAGGCCACACATGGGAGATTAGCTTGGACGAGTGACAAATGAACTTGAGACTGACTCGCGTACTCGATTATATTGACTGACAACTAGTACAGTGGAGGGCCGGGCAGATTTGATTCCCCACCTCCAAATTAATGTTTGTTAATCGGGCTAGTTCAGGTGTTCAGGGGGTGTATTGCTATGAAGTTTTTATTGTAAACTAATATTGTAATACCTACCTGAACACCTGAATGATTCCCACCCTCCTCCCCTCTCATACAGAGTTATTGAGTTATGATTGACGTGAGAGGGCAGGTGTGACCGGCCCGTGAGGCAGGGCTACTAGCGGTGGGCTGGTAACTAGGTAACGAGGGTGTTTGCCAGGAGATTGGCAACACTGATCGTTTATTTAACCAAAGATTTGGTAAATTTTTAATAAATGATGGTTCAGGCTGGTAAGTGACCAGGGCTAGTTCAGGGTTGTTCAGGTAGGTATTACAATATTAGTTTTTTACAATAAAAACTTCATTTTGTTATAAAGATACCAACTTTGTCGTAATTATCAAATTGTATCACATTCAGATTACAGTTTGTAAATGTT
>NC_061101.1:20045076-20067098 GCF_015104395.2 Macrobrachium nipponense | reverse complement strand
AACATTTACAAACTGTAATCTGAATGTGATACAATTTGATAATTAAGAAAGTTGGTATCTTTATAACAAAATTAGATTTTGTATAGTATACATACCAAACTACATAGCTAAGTTTAAAAGCACTGGCAGCTAAATCTAAATTCTGAAATTTGCAGTAGCAATTATTTTCTTTTAACAGTGAAGGTAAATGGCCCACCCACTTTTGGAACAACTGAGCAGTGAACCATTTTGTTTATGTAAACGTCCACGAGTGGGGAGACGGGTGGGCTCCCATTCTGTAATTATATACTTGGTAAGTATACATATACAAAATCTAATTCTATTTCAAAAATACCATTTTTGTATATGTAGTAACTTGCCAAATAATTAAATAGCTGATTCCCACATTGACAGGAGGTGAGATACATGGACTATTCTATTCCCAAACAATGTTAATAAAAACAATGAGAACAAAATTCTGCTAACGCTCACAGAGTGCTTGTTGACTCCTTACCTGTTAAGAGAGCAGAAGCATCATGATACTGCCTCTGGTATTGCGTTCATCTTAGCCACGGGTTGCCTACTACATAAGTGGGAGCCTCACAGCTCATAGTGGAGGATATTTTCCGAACGCTAGTGAAGACTAACAAACAGATGCCCCTGCCCAAGGCGCAGCACCGACAATAGTACAACAGAAAACAATACCTTCACCTACACTTATATTCAGTAGTATCTCAGACTTCAAACTTCATCCATTCCAGAAGGCTGTTTGAAATTATATTTGTTTGAAATATGAAACAAATATCCCCATAAGAAATAAAGGGAATCAGGATAATTCAGTCCAGCCAACCCAAAAAGTCCATTTTTCACATTTTTTTTTTCTTGTTAATGAGTTCAAAAGTTAAATTAAGACTATATAAAATAGTATGTTATATGTATTGTTTCTGTATGTGATTTGCAAACTGTTGGTGAAAATGGTGCAAGGCTCGGGCAGGGGGATGGAGGGAGGAGAGGCAGGAGCCCCTTGAGGAAACTGAAACAGTTGCAGTAGGCAAAAGGTTGATAACAAAATCAATTTTATTCACATTCTACAAGAACAATCAAAGGAATCGACTGTCATCAGAGAGAGAGAGAGAGAGAGAGAGAGAGAGAGAGAGAGAGAGAGAGAGAGATGAGAGAGAGAGAGAGAGAGAGAGAGAGAGAGATAACTTTTCACAAGGAACTCATCTAAACAAACAAGCGAAGGCACGCAGAAGTTGAACACAGCTTCAGTGTGTTTATTATGGAGCTGAGTTAGTACTACTTACAGTGGTAAAAAAATCATAACAAGCAATTGTCACTAAAAAGGTATTTTACTTTTACAAAAGAAGTGATTAGGGCAAATCGAGTGTAAGTGAAAGAATCGGACGAACAATCATCCCAGCCCAGCTGGAAAGACCAGTAGGGAGCAGACCCGTCTTCCCTCTCCTCTTCTGTCATCATTTCACTCAGCGCACAGAATACTGGCTCAAATAATATATCTATTATATACTGCATAGCATTTGATTGTTTTTGTGCTCTATTATTATGTTAAATTTATTGTAAAATATTCTATTATGTACTGGTACTGCTTTTACATACATATTATAGTTAAGTTTTTACTGTCTCTTCTTCTCTACTCAACAATATTACGGCAAATGAAAACTTAAAATCATTCATTCAATATTCCACAAAAACATAAATGCTGCCTTCCTGTATCTCAAGTTAGCTGAGCATCACCTCAATGACGAATGATTTTGTTAATCGTTTATGCTAAATTTTATTGTGAAACTTAGTTTTTTCATTTATACTTAGTTTTTTTCATTTAAGATTTTGTTGAATTGGTTAACCCTTAAACGCCGAAGCGGTAAAAATCAAAAACTCCCCCGAATTCCGGAGCTGGTTTTGAGTGAGCGCGTTAGCGGAAAAAATAATTTTTTTAAAAATCACAGCGCGCTTAGTTTTGAAGATTAAGAGTTCATTTTTGGCTCCTTTTTTTATCATTGCCTGAAATTTAGTATGAAACTATCAGAAATGAAAAATAATATAATTATCATATGTAAATAATGCGATATATGGTAGCGAAAAAAAAAAAAATCATACATAATTGTATTAAAATCACGCTGTGCAAAAAAACGGTAAAAGCTAACGAGTTTCTTTTTTTTTTTCGTTTCTTGTATTGTACACTAAATTGCAATCATTTTGATATATAATACATTGTAAAACAATAAAAGCAACACCGGAAAAATATTATCACAAAATTATGTACGAATTCGTAACGCGCAGACGTAAAAATTTTTTTTTTTTTAAATTCACCATAAATCTAAATATTGTTCTAGAGACTTCCAATTTGTTTCAAAATTAATACAAATGATTGAATATTACGATACTGTAAGAGTTTTAGCTACAATTGCTTTTTTCGACCATTTCGGTAGAGTCAAAGTTGACCGAACGTGGTTTTTTTTCTATTTACTGTGATTTATATGCAAATATTTTGAAAATGAGAAAAGCTACAACCTTCAAATATTTTTCCTTTTATTTTTTTACATGAAATTGCGCACATTTTCATATATAAAACTCTATGAAATGCCTAATATGAAACGGAGCAAATTTTCCGAGAATTCGATGTACGCAATTCGGAGATTTATGGCGGAGAATCCGCGCGCGGAGGGAAGGAAAGTTTTTTTTCATAAATTCACCATAAATCGAAATATTGTGCTAGAGACTTCGCATAATTTCGAAAATGAGAAAAGCTACAACCTTCAATTATTTTTCGTTGTATTCTACATGAAATTGCGCACTTTTTTCATATATAAAACTTTATGTAACGGGCTAATTTAAAATGGTGCAAACATTACCACAATCGCACGTATGATTTTTTCGGAAGAGTTACCGCACGGACGTAAGGAAAATGTTATTTTTTTCATAAATTCACCATAAATAGAAATATTGTGCTAGAGACTTCCAATTTGTTACAAAATGAAGGTAAATGATTGAATATTACTAAAATATAAGAGTTTTAGCTTACAATTGCGTTTTTCGACCATTTCGGTAGTCAAAATTGACGAAGGTTGAAAATTTTGTCACTTATCATTTTTTATATGAAAATATTTCAAAACTGATAAAAGCTACAACCATGGGTGTTTTTAGTTGTATTGTGCATGAAATTGCGCACATTTCTATATATAAAACTTTATGTAACGGCTAATTTTAAAATGGTGCAAACATTACCACAATCGCATGTATGATTTTTTTCGGAAGAGTTACCGCGCGGACGTAAGGAAAAAGTTTCTTCCATAAAATTCCACCATAAATCAAAATATTGTGCTAGAGACTTCCAATTTGTTGCAAAATTAAGGTAAATAGTTGAATATTACTACAATATAAGCGTTTTAGCTACAATTGCGTTTTTCGACCATTTCGGTAGAGTCAAAGTTGACCCGCCGAAGGTTGAAATTTTGGCACTTATCGTTGTTTATTTATATGAAAATATTTCAAAACTGATAAAAGTTACAATCATGAGTATTTTTTTGTTGTATTTTAAATGAAATTGCGCCACATTTCATATATAATACTTCATGTAACGGATAATTTAAAACGGTGCAAAAATTATGTCAAAGTGACGAAATAATTTTTGAGATTTGGTCACTGATACTTTTTAGTGTGATAAGAAAGAAATTCGCGCTTGCGCGCCTGCGTAACGATTGTAAACAAAACAACGCCTTGATCCGTGAACTCCCAGCATCCCCCCAAGCGCGTGATACAAAAGTTTTCGGCTGGTAGGCCTATAAGTATTTTTCCGCGAATTTTAAAAAAAAAACTTTTTTGAGCCGACGTATGGTACGTCCATTCGGAAATCGGGGGAGATTTGACTCGACGTTTAATACGTCCATTCGGCGTTTAAGGGTTAATTAAACTATACTGTTTCATTCGGCCCACCAAACACTGGGTCAATGAAGACTTATTTATGTATTGTGACTATTGCATTTGACTGTTTTCATATTTTTATCATTATGTAAAATTTACTTCGAATTCCCTTTTTTTATGTGTATTGTTATTGCTTCTACATACATACGGTAATATTTTAACTCTCTCTCTCTTCTCCTCTCCTCAACATATCAACAAACTGCGCGTGACGTCACATACTTTACTCTTTTATTATATTAAATTTTATGCTGAAATGATTCATTCTTTCATCTATTTCGTCGAAAATGGGTATCATTAAACTTTATACTATTGTGAATTTAAACAAATGTTAATAGACTTTTTCTTGTACGGCACAATTTTCTCAAAAAATTTAATTGAGAAATGGATGTTCGACACAAGAATGAGGTACCACTGTACTGGGTAAGTTACATATAGTAGATCTCACCCTGTTCTCATTCTTGCATTCGCAGATTTCTGTATGGACCATGTCTCCCACTTATCGCAGGAAAATTTGCGTATTCATGCTATTTGTCCATGAAAAATATCCACAAATTACTGTATTTTCATATCAATTTCATGATTAAATGCACTTTTTGTAATATTAAAAATGGCCGGTATAAGCATTTTAGTGGATTTTTCTTGAGTTTGAACTAAACAACAAAAATAGGCAGTTTTAAGTATTTTTTATAGGGGATTCTAGCTATGTATTTGCGGGGATGGGAGGGGTCTGATATGCATCCTCCATGAATAAGGGGGGGGGGGGTACACTGTGCAAAACAGTGTCTTAAAAGCCCCTTATGGATATACGTATTATACCAATACATAAAATGATTGACTGCAAGTCAAGGAAGTGTCTTTAGTAGAAAGTATACTGTACTACTTTAAAATTACTACTAGAAGTTAATTATGTAGCCCATAATGTCCCACTATAACAACTAGTATTACAAGGTACTTCAGAAAATTAGATGGAGAGATAAAGTGAAGGAAGATATATATGGAGAGAAGAGGTCTGGTGGAGCATGATGCCTCTAATAGAAGGCAGTGGAGAAGGCACATCAGGCTACTGACCCCTTAATGTAGGGATAACGGTGGGGAAGATGTACTATTCCTGATCAAAGCAGTACTACAGCAGCTCTGTTTTATTAATATTTTACAGCAAGTTTATGCTGGTCTGCTGGTATGGTAGGTAGCGAAATGGTATGCCACTCAGATGTCGCGAGTTCATGCCTACTCCAGAGGATAAAAAAATTACTGTCCCTGTACCATGATCAGTTACCGCTGAAGTGTGGGGTCTGCGGTATGAGGTTGAAACCAACATTCTTTGGAAGCCTGAATTTCAAGTCAATGGCCCCATGGGCTTGTTCCATGTAAATAGGTTTCATCTACTAAAATAATTTCATTCAATGGTAACAACTATTTCCTTGACTTGTTTTGTTTTGTTTATGCGTTTCATTCCTAATGATACAAATCATTCCATGAGATACTGTTTTCTGCATAATTTTCAGAACTGCTTATGAACTACTACTACTATTCTTCATTCTTTAAGTATTTTTTATTTTAGTAGGGCAGTACACACAGTTCGGCTAGTAGAAATCCTTCACAGTTAAGATACAAACAATTTTCAATCTAAAAATATTTCCAGTTATGCACTGATGTAAAACAAACATTTTTAACAATGAATCCTGTTTTACATTCACGCAGAATAAAACTCATTGAAAGAAATAATGTTGGATTTGACTTCACAAGTGAATGCTGTACAAGGTAACAGACTGAAGTACAATTATGCCCTGCCTGTATCAGAGCTACTTAAATGACCAGTAGCTCATCTGGCAGGATAGCTAGGAACTTGTCTAACTTATTACAAGTTGAATCATGTTAGCTGAATACCGAGATACACAATTCTAAGATACCATAATGAACATCTAATCTCTGCTGGGCTTTGATAAAGAATATGCAGAGACTGAAAGAGTCCAGTTTTACTGGGTGGACGGGCTGCTTATTTTGTAATAACTATGAAAATGTGATAGGTAGAAAGCTGACTTTTGCCATAAAAGTATTTTTTCATGTAACACGAACCCCCTGAAAAAAATGTGCTCCCTGCTTGGTTTTCTCTTGGGTGATTGACATTTGTGACATATCTCCAATGGAGATTGCCTTTTATTCTGATTTCTTTCGACTTTTCAATTCTTATACTGCATATTGTGTAATGTTTAAACAAAATCCCCTAAGAATAAAATACCTGAGGGCAAATACAATAGTAACCCTATGACCAGAAGAATGCAAACTCAAGAACTGTATAGCAATGGACAAAGCAATTATCACACTACAATTAAGAGTACAAACTATCCTTGGACTAAAATGACCTACCAGTAGAGGACACTAGGCAACACCACTGTTCTATAAGGTACTGTATATTGTACGAAAGTAAAAATACAAGACCAAACATGTTGACATTATAGTATACAAAAGTTCATTAAACCTCCTCTTACCTTGCCAGGATATGGCAGCAGACAGATTTTCCCAATAAAGAAAATGAGATGCAAGCATAAATAAAGCCTGCTGCTTGAGGGGACAGTTCAACAATCACACAGCATAAAACACCCAAAACCATACCGAAAAGAATCAATTATACCCACAGGGAGGAATTTTTTATTCACAAAACGTTTTCATATACTGTGCAAAAAATGCAATAAGTAATTGCAGTCAAGCAGAAAACAAAAATTGTTGAGCAGTTATCACAATTATTTCCTCACACTCCAAAGAATTTTCTTTTGTTAAACTTAAATATATTTCAATGTACTTATTCAAGTAGAACTCACTCAGGATCTTTTAGAAAAAATTAATAAATCTCACCTTCAACCTTCTGTAAAAAGTAGCAGATAAAATTTCTTCATTAATCATAAACAAAAAATATGGTACTCGCCAGATGAACAGATTCTTGCAACATTGCCATATAGGTAAGAACAAAAGAAAGGCCAAAATAAAAATATCACTCCATATGAAATCTAATGTAGTATACTGTAGACACATGAGACACCTAAACTGTACAGCCAAAAAACTTACCTTTTAGGGTTTACTAAAGGGGTCTGTATCATGAATTTCACATGCTTCTTTCTACAGAATGGATAACATCAGAATACACTAACTTGTGAATATTTATTGATGGAAAAAACCAGTGAATAGGAGAGTTCTCCGGGAATCCAGAGACCGGGAATAAGGGGGATCTACTGGTAAATAAACGGAGGGTGGAGCCACACGCGGTTGGGGAAAACTGGATCCTCTAGTCCAGTCGGGTTGTCCTCCTATTGCGGCATACAATTGTATTAAAACTTTACCTTATGTGAGACCAAAGATAGGCAAGTTAGACCCACCTATCTGCTGTGAAAGTTTCATTGAATTTTATTCAGTCTCCCTTGGGATGTTTGTTTACTTTTATTTTTTCTTCTAATTTAGGTCCATAAGTTTTGAGGGGAAACTTTAGTTAGCCCTAATGTTAGGCCATGGGAAGGTTGGTTATGGGCATGTCCCTACAGAAAAGTTTTGTTTGACCTATCACTCACAAGATGGGTGGCCAGGCCAATGCAACCCAGTATGCCTTTTGTCCTGATAGGAAATTCATAATTTTCCTTGGCACAAAAAGATTTACATCAGTCAATCTGCTGACTGTGAGTAGCCCATAATCTAGCCTACCATAGAAACGGCCAACAATGGATAAAATTTGAAGACATAGTTAAATTTCATTGCAAAACAGTAAACTTGTTCCTAGTTAGGCATTGGACTAAGCCAGAACAGTGTTTGGTGAACAGTGTCTTTTTAATAGGCTAGGGTAAACAACTGCAGACGATTCATCGTCATCGCGCTGGCCAGGCCTTATTCACTCGATATTTAAATGGTGAAACAAGAATAGAATTACAACTTTAAGCATACCATTCAAAAGATTGATGTTTCGTCAACATAATGTGATATATGAAAGCCCCATACGAACTAAAATAAGCATGTGAGCTCTTCGTAATATATGTTTTCAAGGCAGTTTTGAAATCCAACATGGCGGCAATCGTGTGGCTAGCCGGTCTAACCACAGACAATCCACCATCTTTCCCAGCACTAATTTGAATATTGTAAGCGTATATATGAAACGTTTATTGATCTTACGCAAGATAGCAGTTGTAAGCAGCACAATAAAACAACATTTTGTTGCCTATATTAGTGAAAGTATGAAACTTTTTATTCCCGGAGTCATGGTTTGAACTGAATTCATTTTGGTAGATCTAGGGTACTTATCCGCAGCGGCCTAGACTATGGCAGCTGCGGTTTTTCTATGCAGTTTTACTTACTGAACAAGAATTTTAAGTAATATTTATTCGGACAACTGTAATTAACCCCCAGGGTCCAGTACTAAACACGGCGAAATACATTGGATGGCCAAATAACCCTAGTGATGTCGATCCGTAGTTACGTTCCTTGCAGTCCATGCGGAGTGCTTCTGTAGAAAATTACATTCATTTTTACCTTGTAATCGGTGGTTTTAGCCTTACTGCCATCACAACTGAAACTCCACAGTACTTATTTGATTGTAATTATACACATTTGGTCATAATTCACTCCAAATTGCACTTGAACCACGTTGCTGTTCCTGGTTCTTAAGCACTCACTCTGCAACACAGTTATTGAGCAGCAGACGACTACACTCTTTATGAGGTGCAAAGCTTTAGGTAATTTCTACAGAATAGTTCCGCACGGACTGCCAAGGAATGTAACCTTGAATACGACATCCATAGGGATTGGGGCTCCAATGTATTTCACTGTGTTTAGTCATCCGAATAAATATTACTTAAAATGCTTGTTCAGGAGGTAAAACTGCATAGAAAACCGCAACTGCCATAGTCTAGGGAATGCGGGGTTTTGGGCGAGGTAAAACACTTGGGGGAAGGTTTTGTAGTGTTATTGTGTCATTTCCTCTTATTTATGACATTTGAAACACGAAATACAAGCTTATATAAAGCGATAAATAAACATAATAATGGAGCTGTTACATAGCCAAAATCACTTATTGCTACTGCTATTACGACGCCGAATCCTACAGTGCATGCGCCATCCTACAGTGCATGCGCCGAGATATAAGGGAGCTTTTAGTTCAGACACAAAGTTCCTAAGGAGATAAATGTAGGGGGTTACATGTATTTAACCAATCATGATGCATTATTAACCCTACGTTGCGATAGGAGACTTTTGGAAAGGATTCATGCATTGTTACATATATTCCTTTTCCTTATTTGTTTTGCAATTGTGTAATATTATTTCAAGCTTTTATTTCTGTTCCGTTTATCATAGTATTGTTTAATATGTGCACTGACTTGTTCTCACTTCATAATGTTGCCTTATATACCTTACAATACCTATTACGTTACAATTGAGGGCAGGCCACTGAAACTCTTCTGAGGGGTGGGACTAGAAGGCAGTTTTAGGACGTTTCAAGACCTTTCTGTCAATGACGTGAAATTAATGGTAGTATTACATTTTTTGAAATTGATGGGATTACATTTTTCGTGAAATTGGTATTACATCTTTTCATTTTACAGACATTCCAATTCACACATGCATTTTTTCTCCCTTCTTTTTTCTATATTCACCTTTACGTGCCTGTCTGACCCATAACAATTACTTGTTCTATTAGCTTAGGTTGGTTAGCTTATGATCCTAACCTCTATGTTACACTTCTAAGATTACCTTCCTTTAAGGGGGGGGGTACGCCAGTCAGGCAACATGTTCTACTAGGTTAGGTTAGGTTAGGTTAGGTTTGTTAGGTTACGATCCTAACCTATATGTTACACTTCTAAGATTACCTTACTTTAAGGGGGGCTCTGCCCCCAGTCAGGCAACATGTTCTACTAGGTTAGGTTAGGTTGGTTAGGTTACGATCCTAACCTATATGTTACATTTCTAAGATACCTTCCTTTAAGGGGTCGCCCCCCCCCGGTCGGCAACATGTTCTACTAGGTTAGGTTAGGTTGGTTAGATTACAATCCTAACCTATATGTTACATTTCTAAGATTACCTTCTTTAAGGGGGGGGTACGGGGGGTAGAGCCCCCTGGTCAGGCAACATATTCTGTTAGGTTAGGTTTAGGTTTGCTAGGTTACGATCCTAACCTATATGTTACATTTCTAAGAATATTTTCCATTAAGGGGGGTACGCCCCCCGGTCAGGCAACATGTTCTACTAGGTTAGGTTAGGTTGGTTAGGTTACAATCCTAACCTATATGTTACATTTCTAACATTACCTTCCTTTAAGGGGGGGTACAGGGGGGGGGGGGGGGGGGGGGGGGCGAGCCTCCCCGGTCAGGCAACATGTTCAGGTTAGGCCTCCGACGCCTCTTAGGACAACATGTTCTAATAGGTTAGGTTAGGATCCTAACCTATATGTTACATTTCTAAGATTACCTTCCTTTAAGGGGGGGGGGGGGGGGGGCGAGCCTCCCCGGGTCAGGCAACATGTTCTAATAGGGTTAGGTTAGGATCCTAACCTATATGGTACATTTCTAAGATTAACCTTCCTTTAGGGGGGGGGGGGGGGGGGGGGCGAGGCCGTCCCCGGAGGCAACATCCCCTAACCGTCAGGTTACATGTTCAGGTAGGTTTGTTAGTTACGATCCTAACCTTTAAGTTTACATTTCTAAGATTACCTTCCTTTAAGGGGGAGTACGGTCAGGCAACATGTTCTACTAGGTTAGGTTAGGTTACAATTCTAACCTATATGTTACACTTCTAAGATTGCCTTTATTTAAGGTGGGCTTTGGGGATGGGGGAGCCCACTGGTTAGGTTACACCATTTTTACAATTGTCCTCAACATTTCTTGTTATGTTCAATCACCCCTGAACTGGGCCACTCTGATCCTTGAAACTTTATAATATTCTATTCATTATTCATAAAATGGTCTTAGACTTGTACTTGATATTTATACTTAAGTGCCAGATGTGTAAATACCAGATGTAAAAAAACTGGTGCTATAGACAATATATATAATATATATTTTCATGTATGTATGCATTATTAGCTCAATTACCCCCAAACAGGCTCCCTCACTTCCATATATTGTCCACCCATTACAATACAGTGTTCGTGTTTTTTTTTCCACAAACATGAATATTTACCCCCCACCCACCAATCCTCCCTACTCTGTTTCGTGGTCTCCAGCCCCCCCCACCCTCCTTCCTCCTGACAAACTTGCAGTGTCAACCAGCCAGATGACAGAAGCACTCCCAGGCACCTCCACCGGGCCTCATACTAATATTACTAACTCGACTCTGCCCCGTACATGTGTTAACGGTTTCGTTAGTTATAAAGACATTTCAGCCCATTACTCGGGGCAGTATGAAAGGTTGGTGATATACTGTCAAGATCACGGCAGTGGCGTACTTTAAAATCCACTTCCACGACCCAAGACGAGGCTCCATGCCTTCGTGAAAGCGGCTGCTGAAACTCTATCCTCCACCTCTTTCAAGGTAAGGTTCCTAATCTTTATGTACTTTGTTATATTGTGTTTTAGTGTTCCAAAGGTTTAGTGCTTTTGATGTCGGTGATATTTAGTGGGAATTATTTACCACCATATTCCAGCGTGGCTTTACAACTCGTACCTCTGCCTTCCTCTTCCGGTAACCCCCCCCACCCCCCCCCTTTACCGGACATAAGGCTCCCTATTAGTTACGTATCAGACATCCCCTACCAGCATTCAAATATGGCGGTTTGTTTACGTTTCATGGCCTCGAACCAATGCTTCGAAGATTGTTCAGTCGAAGTAGACTATGGCAATTGACGTTTTCCTATGTTTATTTTGCTTACTTTACAAGAGTTCAAGGTAATATTTTTCCGGTCGCCTGTAACTAATCTGTTATTTACCTTTGAACTCTGTAGTTGGTACATCGTACCCCTTGTACTGTCATGTAGTCTTCAGAGGTAAATTACGGTTTAATTACAGTCGACAGAATAAATATTACTTTAAATTCTTGTTCAGCAGGTAAAATAACATAGGAAAACGTCAACTGCCATAGTCTACTGTACCGCGGAATGCGGACTTAGAATTACCAAATTCCTATACTCGACTTTCTTGCAGAACAGTTTACCAGTTATTCATGCAGACTGTTATCAGCTATTCATGTAATTGTTATAATCGTAATGCGCATATATATCTTTATTATTTACTTTTTGGATAATATGAAAATGTTTTACTGCCAGGAGAGATTACCACCGTAGTGTGACGCAATCGCTTTCGGTCACTGGGCCTCTGTCTGTTTTCGCACCATAAGAAATTCATGGGGCCGAATTTGCAATGACCAGAGAGTTGTTAAAAGAGGAAAGTTAGCATTGAGGAGCGTATGTTTTGATTGAGAAAAATACAAATTTATACAATAGCTAGCTTGTAAAAAATACTTGACTACAAAAAACTTGACTGACAACTAAGCAGCATACCTACTATGGGTTCAGAGACAGTGCAGGCACATTTTTTGGCAATATTTTTGTAGCGAACACTCGTATCAGAACGAGATTTTGCTATAGTGCATTACACCCAGTGCCGTAATTCACAAGGGTATCGTGAATCACTAATCGTAAAGAATAAAGACACCTGTCCTTGTACCAAGAGACAAAAACTCCATTATCCAGAAATGGATACGAACACACAAAAAGTTCCACCTACCCTCTCCCCCACCCTCCACCGCCACCCCTGTCCTTCTGGGTATAAGACTTACACAAAACGTGGAAATTGGTGAAATTAGCCAATGTAATGGAAGTATTTATACATGAATATTAAAGCAATTTTATCATTATTGCATTACTATGACAACTAGAATTCATGGAAACAGTTTATGATAATGCATTGGCGTATGTGTGAAGCTCCACTAATGTGGCAACGAAGATTTTGCCATTCTTAGCATGCAAACATTAAAGGTTACATTTATTTCTGGCATACAGTTATTAAAAAATCAAATACTAATACAGACTTAATGACAAAAGTGCTAGAAAAAAATATATATATAATCCACTAATCGTCGTCTGCTCCGCAATGGTTTTTGGCAGCCAGATGTACAACAAGGTAGAAAACATTGGATTGTATCTACTTTAGAAATATCTGTAATTTTTTGGGGTAATTTGGTTGCAAAAAAGGGATAATATACATGAATTAAATAAACATTTTGAAGTAACAAAGTAAAGTTAAACTAAATAATGAGTAAAGTAAACAATTAAGGGAATAAAGCTTTGCACCTCATAAACAGTGTCGTTGTCTGCTGCTCTTAACTGTGTTTGTGGAGTGACCGCTTAGGAACCAGGAACAGCAACGTGGTACAAGTGCAATTTGGAGTGGATTAAGACCAATAATGTGTATAATTACAATCAAATACGCACTGTGGAGTTGTGATGGCAGTATGGATAAAACCACCGGTTACAAGGTAAAAAATGAATTCAGTCAAACCATGACCCTGGGAATAACAAGTTTCATACTTTCACTAATATATATAGGCAACAAAATGATGTTTTATTGTGCTTGATTACAGCTGCAATTTGAGTAAGATCATAAACGTTTTACATATATTATACGCTAACATTGTTCAAATGATTGCTGGGAAGGCTGGGAAAGATGTTGGATACTCTGTGATTAGACCGGCCAGCCTGACAATAACCGCCATATTGGATTTCAAAACTGCCTTGCAAACATATTTTATGAAGAGCGTCACATGCTATTTTAGTTTATATGGGGCTTTCATATATCACATTAGTTGACGAAACTTCAATCTTTTGAATGGTATGCTTAGAGTTTGTAAATAATTGTATTCTTGTTTCACCAAATAAATATTGAGTGAATAAGACCCGGCCAGCGTGATGATGGTGGATCGTCCATGATTGTTTATCCTAGAGTTGTAATTGTATTCTTGTTTCCACCAAATAAATATTGAGTGAATAAGACCCGGCCACCCGAGCGGATGATGGTGGATCGTCCATGAGTTGTTTTATCCTATACCCAGTTTGGAGGGTAAACACATACCAATTGACAATACTGATAAACAACTGAAGAGCGCAAAATGCTGCAAAACGTCACAAAGAATGCCGTATTCCCCTTAGATAAGTTCTGGTTAGAGGTCGGGTTTACGATTTTGTGATGAAAGTGCCCCACCATCTATGGGTACAAGTGGTGTGCGGATTTAGCACAGGAAATGGGAAGTTTGTTGACAAAAGCGACTCCGCAAACATCGAGATGGCGTCAATTTTCTTAACTTTTTGATTTGTAAGTAAAAATTTTGAAAGCATTTCGGGGTAGTGTGCACTGCGCTGGCCACACTTCACTATATCTGTTTAAATTTTAAAATATGGCCTTAATTTCTAACTTTGGAGAAAATACTTACTTCAAAAGGAGAGTAGAGGTCTTGAGCTCCTGCTATCAGCACCAACTCATGACATGACCATCTCTGGTGTCAGGACATGTTGAAGTACTTTTTTGGAGGGTGGCCAAAACCGTGGTAGTCAGTGAGTTGGCCAGTCCACTCTGATGTTTACCCTAGCTAGCTAATTACATTTTATATTAAGCTGCTTCTCAGAAGAGTTCTTACTCCCAAAATAAATTAGCTACCAGGGTAAGAGAGGCTTAAGGTGTTAAAGGTACTCGAGTTCAGCTGCTACACAGTGAACAGTCAGTCGTCATGTCACCGTGCAGGAGGAGGAGGAGTGCCACAGGGGCACCAAGACCTGCCCGCCTTGTCACGTTTACTTTCCTTTTGACACTCTTCCGTAAGCAGGCTACGTGACACGCAATCTTACAACGATGAATAGCACATATGCTAGTCAAACATCAACACAACCTACCTAGTTCCAATGAGGGAATATTGTAACCCCCGACGTCCAAGCGAGGAGGAACTTGCTCTACGGGAGACAAAAAATGAAACGTAAACAAACCCGTTTGGAAGTGTGGCAGAACTTCGTGGTGTAGCAGCTGCCAATTTTACAGTGGCCTTTCCGCCTTTTCGCAGGCGTTCTCAATCTACTATAACCATATCCAGTACTGCCGCTGACCTAAAGGAATCTCACCTGCTGTTCTCACTCCTCGTCCCAGCTGCGTCTTGGACCATAACGTAGCCAAAATTGTTCAACGCAAGAACTAGCCTATGAGTTTGTTGTCAGCCATTTTCGTCATATCCAGTTTGGCACCTTCGTTCACTATCTCTTTCCTTCTCAAGTTTTCATTGTACAACGTTTACTTTCCCACACACACATCATTCGCATTACTCTCTCAGGGGTTTCTGGTCCCGATCCTGATCCTCGTTCATGGTTTAGGCCCCAGATATGAACGGGAATCAGCTTTATAATTAGGAAACCCCTTACCAGCAGACACACTAAATTTTCACCTTACACATCAGACTAGTAGACGGTTCCAATACTCTCGAGGACTCGCCCAAGCAACAAGATATTCTACATAATTACAGTCACTTTAAAGTAAATAAAAATTAAATTCTAATCTTTTCAATTGTTTTACCTCATATAAATTATTTATATGGTGTTGTTACCCCATATAAAGATAATATATTCATTATAAAGCAGTGTATAACAGTTTACTGTTCTCTTACTTGTTCAGTATCAATGGCGAAGCAATTGACCAATGAACGACCGAGTTTACGTGATATCCTAAAATTACACACTTTTACCTGAAGGTCAATAATGAAATGACAATAGAGACTAGTAAGTGCAATTTTAGAAGTCAATATTTATACGGCCAAAATTCATAGGGTGCACACTCTTTGGAAATGTATGAAGTAATGTTTTTTCAGACCCAGTTAACTTAATAGAGACCCCTGAAAATGGTCGCATATTGCTTGAGGTCGACCGTTGCCAGTGATTCACGGAAGCGATGCGCTAAGAAGTAAAGCATCAATTGTCAATATAAGCGAAATGCCTGATTTTATCCTTAATGCACTAATAACTTCAATGATACCCCACTATACATTATGAATAATTGAATGAGGCAAATTGAACAAAAATTTAAATAATAAATTAATATTAAACCAATCCTTTTTATGGCAACACTAGGAAGTGCACGTGCAGCAGCATCTACGTTTGTGACGTCACATTAGACCAGACGAGCCTTTAAACAAGCTATGAAACTTTAGTGAATTAAATTTGAATAACGTTTGTTGTTTTATCGTATGATGCACGGGTATATTAAAATATTTTCTTAATAGTCGTCATACGTATAGTGTAAATGGTAGCGAGAAGTTTTCTATAAGGGAGTTGCCAATAATGCATATTGTCGAGCAATCACGTCTAAGTTTTTACCGCAATGAAACAAACTGATATAACTAAATAACACAATAATTATGTAAAATTCATAACTAATTCATTATTACTTAAAACTATTACATATGAAGAGATGTCAAAGTTTGTGTTTCTTTGCAAAGAAAACTGTGGTTAAAATGAACAGCACCAAATGCTCCTCAGGGAAGTGGAAAAATATTCTAAAATATTCTCTCTCTCTCTCTCTCTCTCTCTCTCTCTCTCCTCTCTCTCTCTCTCTCTCTCTCTCTCTCTCTCTCTCTCTCTCTCTCTCTCTCTCTCTGAGAATTGTTACGGTTATTGTATACAGCTCGTTATTATATGAACTACTGTGAATTCACTCAAACAAGTAGTTCGATCATTTTATGGTAACGTGGTTTACAGATTTTGTTGCAATATTTGGAAACCCAGATTTTTTCCCAAGATGCATGAAAAATAAAATTGCAAAGAAAAAAAAAACCTAAGATATTCTCTGAAAGATATCAGTTCAAGGGGTGCGGGCAGGAGAAATGCCAGTGCATCTAATTTTATGAAACCTCTGTGTAAACACTCCCGCAGTGAGCTATGAATTGAAGATCGTTGCCTCTTGAAATAGTGATAGACATAAAATGACTGAGCTATGGCAGGATGTTACTAATACAATGTGAAGAATTAATTGGCAATGGGCATTCTTTAACAAAACCGTGATGTGCAGTATCTCGGTGTTCTTCGTGACTGTTCACAAATGCTGAAAAGAAAGGGGGCAAGGAGAACGTCCCGAAGTCGGAACTAGAATCATCTTATTCTGCAGTATGGCTGACAGTAACATAAACAACGAACAAAAAATGCTGGCAATAAACCGAAACCAGTACTTAAACACTAAACATATCTTAGGTCGGATTTGGTAATGACAAAAGCATTAAGAATTAAATAATAAAATATTCAATTTATCTCTCTCTCTCTCTCTATCTATCTGTCTATTTATCTATCATATCTATATATATATATATATCATATATATATCATATATATTATATATATATATATATGTGTGTGTGTGTGTGTGGTATCCTCTGCTGTCATGTGGAGACGACTTCCACACCTTGCTAATCATTTCCGCTGATAACGACACTCTCCAGAAAGGAACAAAAGGGCACTCACTGCCACATTCATACTTTCATTACTGAATAAAGGATGAACCATCTGTGAGTAACTAACTCTTCCTCAGTTTCGCTACAATGATAAGATCATTCAGCGCTGTAACGGAAATTGACAGTAAAAGTTTTGGAAGGTGCACAGGAGAAAATCCTCGCAGTTGCACAATGAAATAATTGTTAGAGAGTGTGCCATTGTTCATATTCTCTTTCTTCCGTCTCAGCTTACTGTCCATGTCCATCCTCTCATAACAATTGATTTATTATGCAACTGCGAGGTTTTCCTCCTGTTACACATTCCAAACATTTTCGGTGTCAATTTCTGTTTCAGCGGTGAATGGCCTTAGTTGCCCAAGTGCTTGGCATGTGCGCCTAAAATCTGTAAATCAATCAATCAATCATCCCTATCCAATAGCCACTCTTCACTTATTGAACAGAGCGTTGGCTTACCATGTTTCGTGCGCTGCAACTCTTGCTTATATCGAGCTTATCAATTGCCAGCAACAATAATATTTATTGCAAAATGACCATATATATCATCCTCTTACATTTTTCTTATACAACTTATTTCATAAGTCTGTTTGTATTGCTACTTGTTAGTAATTTTCATTCTGACTTTTTTTTTTTTATCCACATACTACTCTTCCATTTTATTTCTTTTTTGTATGAATGTTATGTCCCGTTTTGGGATAGCATCGAGAGCATAGTGTCTTTTCCATTGAGCTCGTGACATTTTAGGACCAGACTTGCAAATCTACTCTGTGGAACTCAGATAGATGGTTCAATCATGATAAAGAGATTGATTTGAATATAGAATTTAGGACAATGGACAAGCACTGGGCCCTATGAGATCATTCAACGCTGAAACAGAAATTGACAGTAAAAGGTTTGAAAGTTGTAACAGGAGGTAAACCTAGTTACACAATGAACCAAATGAAAGGAGGCACAGTAAAAGGAAAGTAAGCTAGTTTGTTCGTATGGTGTTTTTACGTTGCAAAGAACCAGTGGTTATTTAGCGATGGGCCCGACAGCTTTACGAGACTTCCGAACCAGGTCGAGAGTGAACTTCTATCACCAGAAATACACATCTCTAACCCCTCAATGGAATGCCCGAGAATCAAACTCATGGCCACCGAGGTGGCAGGTCAGGACCATACCCATCACTCTACTAAGGCGCTGTTATAGCTAGTGGTTGAAGGCATGCTGCAAAGAATCTTAAGTATTGCCTACAGTGCACTGCATGAGGTGCACTGATGGCACTACACCCCTTAATCACAAGAAATGAGGCATATGGAGATTTGCTGCATTTACATTTGCAACTTTAACCAAAGAAATTTCACAATGTGTCTTCTCTTTACAAGAATAGTGGCCCCCAGCAGTAGATTCACCATTATTTAGTCTGTTAGTCGCAGGGCTTGGTGTTCGAACACAGTTTTTACGTAATGCCCTCTGGTCCGTTACTTGCCCGGTTTTGTTGCAAAAATCAAGTTAATAATTCAAACCGAATAGTCCAAACTTTCTTCAGCGGATGGCATCACCTTGAACTCTCACAATTAAATTCAAATATAACCCTTCCTAATCACGATTCCTTATCCCATTTGACTGATCGGCAAAGTTTTGTGAATGTGGAATGTCTATGCCAATTACATCAAAATGTACCTGTTATTAATAGCACTTGGTAGTAATAACCAGAGGTTGGATATAGTAAGATGGAAGAGAACATGCAGACTACGAAGGAGATAAAGTCAGAAAGAGCAACGGCAAATATTTACTTACAGAGAGGCGGGGAAAGAGCAATGGCAGATATTTACTTACAGGGGTTGGGGAAAGAGCAACGGCAGATTTTTACTTACAGCGGGGAGGGAGATGATTCACGAGGTCTTAGAGCCATCCTGTCTGTCGTACGCCTTCAGCATACATTCTATGGTGAAGCCATGTGACTTTGATAAGGCAATCTCACTGAGAGGTATGGTAGGTTAGTGGAGGATAACATTCACACCTGTCAATTATCCTTCACTTTTGGCACCATGGACTATATATGACATATTGAAGCTGGATTGCAATGACCCACAGCCTAGAGAGGCCACTATTCAAATGCTGTGGATCGTCTGAGAGGTCTCATTGGACTTCTTTTCCCTTGTGGAGAGCTTGGAGAGTAAGGGAAAAAAAGTACAATTACCTCCAGATTTCTGGAGTCCTTCCCCGACAGAAAGAGAACTGGTCTAAGCTACATGTTATTTGTAGGAGCTTGATTGAAGTTCCTAGGGTATCTCTCACAGTAGTATTGGGAAGCAGTTTGCTTGATTGCCGGATGGTGGGGTACACTCTAACCCTAAGATAAGACTGTTGACCAGATTCAAAGCACCTAAAGGACCCCACAACTGTAGCAATTAGAACAGTGAACCTTAATAAAGGTTCCATTGACAAGAGGGTTTAACAAAGGGGCTGGGGTAACTTTCCCAACATGCATTATTGAGCTCACAAAGAATCAAATGATCTCTTTACCACCAGTAAATTGATTTCACAAATTGAAACTGGGTGCACACCACATGCAAAGATATATCTATCAAGTCCACATTGTTACTTAAATATTTCTTTGTGAAGGTGCTTTTTGTTGTATATTGACATTTAGAACTGTGATCACCAGGCAATGTAGATGGCAGCTCATTAGCTGAACAAAGGATATTACCTACAAATTAGTGAGTTACTTGTTTGTTTGTTCGTGTGGTGTATTTACATTGCATGGAACCAGTGGTTACTAATTGTTCCCTTTGCTTGCCAAACGTCTCCTTAGCTTGCTGTGATATACATACTGGAATTTACGAAGCCAACTGTACTTCATCCACGCATTGCTAATTGATTGCTTGAAAGACTGAACCAGCATGTACCCAAGGTATACACCAAAAAGATGAAGGTCTGTGCTCCCAGAAGAATAACATTATTGCAAAATTAATTTTATTGTGATATACACTGCTATCACTGCCCCAACACCCTCTCCCAATATAAATGCTTGATCATCATTATGATGAACCACAATGAATTCAATCTAAAATAGGCATAACAAAATAACTAATATTTCAAAATTTTATTTTGTATAAAAACATTAAATTACATGTAATTAACAATATATTTACAATCTGTATAAGGCTTTGCCACTGGTGGTTAAACACATCACAAAGGTTACCAGAAAAGGATATGCATTCTGCTTCAACATGATCATTTCCCGATTGTTAAAAAGATCATGTGATAGAAATGAGCAAATTACATTTCCAACTGTGACAACCCATTTAATATTATCAGGAGAATGAACCTCCACAATTCTCTCATTTAGAAGGAAACTGCTTACAACAGATCAAGAATTCAGTCAGGCCACAGACAGAACGTAAATTATATGAATGAGAGAGAGAGAGAGAGAGAGAGAGAGAGAGAGACGAGGGAGAGAGAGACGACTGAGAAGAGGCATAGAGAGAGAAGAGAGAGAGAGAGAGAGAGAGAGAAGAGAGAGAGAGAGAGAGAGAGAGAGTTTTTAGTATAAAAAAAATTCCATAAGGTAACAGTAGTTTAATGGTTTATTTAATTCTATCAGAAATAAAAGTAGGATTATACACTGGAATGTTTTCACTACCTATTAATGGTTAGCAAATTTAAATTAATGACATCCTGAGTGGATCAATGTACTACAAAATAACTGACCTTTCAGAACCTGGCCAAACAAGCAATTAGAAACTGAAAAAATATCTATACGTCAGACCGGAATCAGCTTTGGTCCATAGTATTCTAAATGAATCCTTGGGTGGTGCAGGAACTAACTGGCAGGTTATCATTTAAAGACTACATATACATATCCTTATTTCATCTACTTATGTATCAAGTTTCAAATGAAGTCTTTTTGGCTGCAACTAGAAAAAAAATGATCTCAACAACAGGCACATGGATATATTATTTATAGCAGCAGAACCATCTCTCAAAAGTTATTTTAAAAAATCTGAAGATGTAACCCCTGCTTTATCAACTAATCAATTTCTTTATTAATTTTACACTATTCACATAATGAAACTTACCCCTGCTTTAATTGACTAATCAATACTTAAATAACAGATTTTTCATTTTCATGAAATGAGCACTAAAAGGTGAACAATCAATGTTTATGGAAATTTCTAAGTAACTAATATATATAGTAATTTTATGACATATTGTAATACACAAGATATAGGAAGGCTAAAGAGGCATTTACATCGTCAAACGATTTGTCTAACCTGGTTTGCCCAAATTATTTGTCAATACATTTGAAGAGGTGTCCCACAATCAAACCAAATTTATACATAACCTCCTTGTGAGTCATGCAGTAGAGAAGTAAAGATGCCTCTTGAGGCTAGACCAAGACAATGCTATCACTTTTGGTTTAGTAGTGGCATTAAGGAAAGATAAAAAAAAAAAAAAAAAAAAAAAAAGATCTAACAGGACTAGTGTAATGATATGAGAAGGGATGAGGCAGCATATTTAGATTTGCTGAGGCTTATCATTCATATTATTCAGTTCAAGGACATAAATAATAAATATGGGAAAGACTTTTCCTCACAATGTTGTCCCATGAGCAGCTAGGTTCAAAAGTTCCTTTCATATCTCTTGAAGAGCAGATAACCCTTTGCTTC
>NC_061101.1:20024570-20044576 GCF_015104395.2 Macrobrachium nipponense | reverse complement strand
GATAACCCTTTGCTTCTAAATATCTTACTGCCATATTCTTTAGATTTAACTTAAAACTTTATGTTCTTATATTTTAAGATAAATTCCATAAAAGCTTCCGTCTCATTCTTCTTTTCTTTATTTTTCTTAATATTCATACTTGAGATGGTAAACATAGACACTTTCCAAATAACTAATGGGGTTTGATATTTGCCGATCATTCACACAAAAGTCAGGCTGATCTGGACTTCCTTCAAACCATTTGTCAATGGCATTGGCTAACCAAATACCCAGTTCACACAGTCCAATTTCACTTAAAACAAGTGTTAGCGAACCAGGTTGTACAAACCATTTGACCGTGTCAATACCTCCTATATAATTCAAACTAAAAAGCATGTTTAGAGGATAAGGGCTCAGTTCAGAAAAATTCCAGGAAGAAAATTATGCTGAGAAACTTCAGATCAAATCTTTCTAACACACTGCAAGCAACATTGTATTTACTTGGTAGTTTTTAACAAGATCGAACTTCCCACAACAGCAATCTTCTTGGACTGCTTGGAAAACCTTTCAAGCTATTTTGTCAATAGTAAACCAGTCTATGATAAGGATTCTTGTTTAATAAATAAATAAATATGAAACATTACCATGTACATCAAACATAATCAAGAGTTCTGGTTTGGAAAGAACTAATACCATATATCCTAAGTCTCCTACAAAATGTGACTTATGGAAAAAAAAAAGATAAAAACATTTATGATAAGCAAAATATAAACCAGAGCTAAATGATTTTAAACCATCAACAACTTCATAATTCCCTCTATACTAGCATCATATAAAGATTAACTATTTTTTTCTCTAGTACAGAAAGATGAAAGAAAAGTGGAGATTATTAAACCAGTGCAGTAGTATACTTCTTAAATTAGGATGATGTGGTGTCTTAGCATTGTTAACGTGCAAAATCCAAGCTATAACATTTGATACTCATGGTGGAAAAACTGCATAGATATTGCCACTTTCATGATATTAAAGACCACTGTAATTCAGTAACACTAAATGAGAAATCCATTACTAGTACTAGCATTTTTCAAAAAATAACGTGATACCTTCTTACATCAAAAGGTTACAAAATCCTAACGCAAACAAATAAACATACATTTACTCTGTGTACAGTATACTGACCCTACTTCTCAAAATATACAATTTTAACTATCCTATTCCTTAAACAATTCCTTTCAAACAGTTATGATCATTATCATGTAGCCTAAATCAGACCACTGGCCCCACTGGAATATCATACAATACTGCACTGTAAGAGCAATTTCATAAGTTACTCTTATCATTTAGTACTACTTTCAAATAACTCAAGGCATTTGAGTAGAAGAAATACTCATTCACAAACTGAATAATCAAATGATAAACCTGGATTTCTCTAGCTGCACTGTTCTAGTTAACAATACAATGGCCTAAATTTGTACTGTGAAAGTCTCAGGTATGCAGTGCCTGGGTTACATACCAGGCAATATATATAGTAATAAATTAATGTAGTGATATTCTACTGGTCACCTAACATAGGTAGGCTGCTTATACATCTTTGTACGATATGACATCTGAAATAAATTAAAGTTACGTTATGTATTCATGAACCTATTATACTCAATTTGAAGAAAAAATATACTGTATATATATTACTAGCCTTCATATTAACCTTTAAAATATGACTTACTACAAATTACAACACTTTATGATATTAATTTACCAGAAGAAATGTAATTTAACTGAAAAATCTATTGCAAAAAGCCTTGTAAAGAGATGGGGAATTAAAGTGAACTGTATAAAAAGAGAGCTACACAAAAAAAGGGTAACTATGAAATATCTAAGATTAAAAATAATGATAGCTATCTCAAGATGAAAATTATCTATTAATAAATGTATAAGATGGGTGGTTGAATATTGCAAAAGGGATGCTTTATTACAACTGAAAAAATTTTTCATTTACCATATCAAGCTTTCAAGCCTTTCTTACAATTAATCATAAACTGTTGAAAGCAGCACCATATCTTCAACAGATAACAATCAGCATTAAAAAATTAAATTACAATGTATCATTTCCACCATCTGAAAGTGCTTAACATTTAACAGAGAAAATACATTTTGGCTGTTCTTTTCCATTCTCAAAGGCAGCTTTGTGGACCTATTACTAAGAGCACATGAAAGTTTACTCCTCTTACCCAATACTTTCTAAACTCAACTGTTTTGCACCTAATCCTACAGAAAATATCAAGCCATGCTTCCCTGCAAGTAATGTGTGAATAGTGCAATCTCAATAGTCAATCACTCAGCTCACTTGCTTTCTACTTACAAACAAAAGAAACCTTTGCCTGCTCAGTGGTATGCAGTACACACAATAAAATGATTCCTCTTTCATGTACCAAGCAGGCCTCGTGTCTTTTACCTCTGGCTTTGACTTGACAGGAACATTTAATTTCTCTAACCAATACTGATACTTTTTAAATACTGTATACACTCAACCATCACTTCATGACAAACTTAGCAGCATCTTCAGCTACATGTTTCTGTCAGATTCTTGCTGTATCATTACCAATAAACTTTGCTGTCTAAGGTTCTTCACATATCATGTTGAGAGTAACACATCAGTTCAATGATTGCTGTACCAGTAAACATCATTAACTGGCTTAATTTAAGATACATATAATTCCAATTGAAAGATGTTAACTGAAAATGACTAGAGTTTGCATCACCAAGTGGATTTGATACAGGAAATAGATTGCTTCCAAGTTGCTATATCTAATATTAGATATGCAATGTACTAGACAAAGTAAATCATTAGGAGATTCTCGTACGAATTCATCTGGTAAAACATATTCAATAAATTAATTACACCATGATGATGTCATAAACACTATGCTTTTATGTATGATCACTACTCCACTGAAATAAACACTCAGGAATCACTGAATACTTGGTTAGTGACAAGTCGAACACAATCCACAAGAAGGACAACAATCCCATGTCAGCAAAAAGTTAATCACAAAGAAACCTGAAATGCTCTTTTGTGACTGTACCTCAAAATCATCACAAATCACAGAACGATACTAACTGTAAGCTAACAAAACATGCCATAATATTGATATAAACATCTGTAAACCAAAACACAATATATGTAACATCACATGAATGAAAGAGAGAGAGAGAGAGAGAGAGAGAGAGAGAGAGAGAGAGAGAGAGGAGAGGAGAGAGAGACGAGAGAGAGAGGAGAGAGATGAGAGAGAGAGAGAGAGAGAGAGAGAGAGAGAGAGAGAGAGAGAGAGAGAATCCTGAAGAACGCATGTGTTTTCACTGATGGCCAATAATTCACATCTCTTAACAGTTTCTTCTTACCCCTTGGTCATTTTCACATTGACCACTCTATCTTAACAAAAGTCAAGAATGATAAAATCAAAACTGTACCTGATAACTGCCATGAATATATTTCCAAAACACACTAGTGATGCATAGAAATGTGAGAAATTAAAGTATTCATAGCCCAATTAGTGACATTAATATTCCAAAAGAATATCAATGCATTTCATTATTACTGTAAAGAGCAACCTATACAGTACTTACTTTTGTTCCAGCTACAATCATAAACCAAATAATGATGTTACAACAGAATTAAAGTGAATTTTACTTCATCTATCGGAAATGAGTTTAAAAACCTTGAAGGGCTAAAGGAGAGGGGGGGAAAAAGGCATTTTGTACTAATGTATGGCCTTTATCATTCAATCAATCACATTAATACCTCACCGTTCTAAACATAACAAAATGATGAGATCACAACTGCAACATGTAAACAGATGGAACTACACATGAAGAGTTGAACTAACTTGCATTGCTGTGATGCTTCAGAAAACAATTTACATACAATAAAAACAGAAGATACTTACAGAAGAGATCTTTGGAACACTGAGGTATGGGATTGGAAGTTATTATATACTTCAAAGGGTAAATATGGAAAATATACTTAAGAAATTACTTCATAACTGTATGAAAAAGTGTGAAAACAATGAGGGAAACTGAACAATCATGGATTTCAGTTTGCTTCAAATTATTTTGATTTAGTCAAATTAAAAAGTATAGAACACATTCCAAGATATATTAATGCTATGCATTAAAAAATTAAACATTTGCTTTCACCACATTAATAATTTTAGATAAGATTAATGCACAAGAACACTAAAAATTACCTAGAGAGAACAAAAACAATGGGGAAAAAAGGCAGCACATAAACAGAGATCAAAATAGCCTCAAATAAAAGTCACTAAAAATGACATCCACTAAGGGTAATATGCTGTCTGTAATGAAAAATAAAAGGATCTTTCCTAGATAGTAAACCCCAACAGTTTCCGGGAGTGATTATCTAGGACTAATATTTCTTGAGGCGCACCTTTATGATATTTAGTCTTTGTTTTTATGGTAAATCGCAACAGGCTTGTACTGAACACACCACAAAGGTGGATACATACCACATTAAATGAAACGGAATATGAAATTTAAGCTTGAAGCCAAGCACTAAAATCCGATATAGGGGTCACTATCTAGGAAAGATCCACAAAAAATCCCAAAGGCAACAGCCTTTAAAGCAAGAATGGCACCATTAATGCAACTGAAAAGGCCAAGGAGCTGATATGACATCATGGATAAGACTAATAACTCTATTTCCCAGCATCAAAGACAGACCCCAATTTTGCCTAACAAAGTCACACTACCACACACTAATGGCTTTGTTTTGGTTGGTTCGCTGCATGCATTTAATTGTTCAATGCATTTGGCCGTTAAAACAGGTTTATTGTTTTAGAATTTTAAACTTTTTAATTTAAAACTTTAATTTCTTTGATTCTAACATCTAATAAGCCTGTTTTGTATGTAATTGTGTGGTAAAGATTAAAGTCTACACAATACAGATATAATCAATTCTTCTTTTATGTATAAAGGTAACAGAACAGAGACATGTTGTCAGTCCCTGGGTTACGTCAGTTGTTCTGTTCCTGAAGCATGATGTAAGCCAGAACACTGCATTCAAAAACTACTAAAAATGAGAACTAAAGTGATGAAAGTCTTACCTTTAATCCTTTGAATGTCCCAATTGATTTACTTTGCTTCTAGTGAGGTGTTTATCCATGATCTTGTGGAATTTCCTCCAAAAATGTACAAATATTTTTCTGTTGCTTACAGTGCACCATAAAACTGAAATGACGTAACCTCGGAGCACCCTCTGTAACCCGGGGCAATCCTGGTGTAACAACCTTCACTAATACATGCACTGCGTATGGCTTTTTGATTTTTACAGATATTATAGACAGTGAATAAAATATAGGTACATAATATCAAAGACAATACAAATGTACAAGGGTGGAACATATATATACACTGTTCTTGTACTATCATTCATTATGTTTACTTAAATTTCACCTATGATAAATGGACGTAGCAATCATAAATTGCTAACAGCAAAATTTATGTGTGTTTTCTTTCATTATCTTTATATATACTAGTATACAGTACTTTTTCACTCTGTACTATATATAATTTCTGTATCAAACTTATAAAACCACATGCAGTGGTTGTGTACACTTAAATGTACATTTTAAACAACTTGGTCCAAAGTCCAGGTGTATATGCAGCATGTGTGGCTCATGTGTCTTGTGCTTATAAATTTTTGCTCCCACTATTGAGTTTGTTATAGCTGATGTTTACTTTGGTAAAATAATCACCCTTTATTGCTTGATTTTTCACTTAACCATCCTTGTACTATCAACTATAATTTTGTTTAAACACTTCATTCTCATACATTTCAGAAAGAAAAATAATTTTTGATGCTAGAAAATAGAGTATGGTCCTGGGTTTCACAGTGAGATTGCTTTTTCAGAAAAATTAGGAGAAAGTGCATACATATTTTCTTAATGGTATGACCATTAATTTCAATCATTACTTTACTACAGACAGTTATATCATCTATCTACTACAGACACTTTTTATATAAAACACCTTAACAATGTTCAACCACAAACAAGTAAAGATTTTCCTGTTATGTCAATGAGACAAATGAAAATCCCCAAAACAATAAATGAGAGACCTCCATAAAGATTTAGTTTCATGTTCCATCTTTTTGCTGGTTATTTTTGGCATACATTACAAAACCATGCACCATGAAAACAAATGCTGATCTTGTCACACTGAGTTTCACGGTAACCCACAGAAGTATTAAAAAATTCCTCCCATAATTACATACAAACAATTTCTGGCACTGAAATCCACAAGTTGATTGACACTTGATTACCCTCCAGTGTGTGGTGCTATGTATTTTGCCTCTTCTCATCACTGAGAGAGAGAGAGAGAGAGAGAGAGAGAGAGAGAGAGAGAGAGAGAGAGAGAGAGAGAGAGAGAGAGAGAGAGAGAGAGAGAGAGAATCATATCTGGTTGTTTTCGTCAGATTAGCGTCACAGTTCATCGTGTTATGTGTATCAATCACTACTATAAATCAGCACCTAGTTCACTTAAAATGGGAACATCAAAAAAGTCACAAACACCTTCAGTTTCATCTAAATTAAACATATAATCACGGTCAGATGGCGGTGGACTCAACTGAAGCAATGGAGCAAACACTGAAATAAAAAGAACATCTACATTAAAAAAATATCTTAATAAAATGTTACATCAAATGTACCTGGTAGTGTAACTCTTATCTTTCATAATAAATATACTGCATATCATTTAAAATTAATCATACAGTATTGCAATAAAAATCCAGGAAATAAATGTAAAGAGCATGAATACTGAAGGATCAAAACTTGAAAAATGACATTACTTTACTACAGTTATATCATCTATCTATTAGGGACACTTTTTACATAAAACACCTCAACAGTGTTGAACCACAAACAAGAAAAGACTTCTCTGTTATATCTTTTTACAACGCTAGATTAAATCAACTTCCCTCATCATTCAATTTTTTTGTCAATACTATTACAACCCAAGATAATGATTAATTATTACTACTATAAACAGCTCTAATTAATCACAATGTGACATTTGTCAACACGGATTTGACTTATTCACCCTTTCCTAGTGATGTTAAAAAGTTTTGACACACTATAGTTTAGGTTAGGAACTATGTGAAATTGCTGTTACTGCAAGATATAAATGAATTAATCAAGAGCAGGTTATAACATAGGGTCTTTGTTAATTAACAGACAATCATTAATAAGAAAGCCAGACACCATAAGTGTCTGTTAAGTAGATATGCTAATGTATACACAGAATGTGTAATTTCCCTGCACAGTCTTTTTCTCTACTTGAAGACTGGAGAAAGTACTGAGGCCTTTGAGGATAAGTCAATAAACTGTTAAAGCCAAATGTGCATTTGGTTTCAATATATTGTGGCTGATCTTCAAATGTTTCCAGTACTTTTTTCAGTCTTCAAGTAGGGATTAACTAGAGGGTTTTTTTTCATTCATTCTTATGCCAACAGCAGTTTCAGTGACCAACTCATGGTCATCTTCAGGTCTAATTTGGATTCAAAATGGAAGACATTAAAAATTGAAATTTGATAAACTTCATAGAAAAAAAAAATCAAATAAAAAAAATTATTATAATTATCAACAAATTTCTTGGACAAGGATGCATCAGAATACCTTGGCTACAGGTTTATGAAGAAATAAATGTGGGGTTAGCCCATATCCTGGGAGATATAGGCTCCAGTAAGAGTAAATTTGCAAGTGGCTTTCAACCTTCTGGGAGCCTACCCTAACAAATAACCACAAAAGATGAATTTTGATAAGTCAACTTTTCTACTCTTGGCACCCGTAACTCTAGAAATATAGGTGCTAAATTTGCATCTAACAATTCTACGCAGAGTACATGAATACAGGGAGGAGCTTAACATAGAGATCACTATACAAATTAACATGCATTTTAAATTCATAAAACAACAGAATAGTTCAAATTTACAGTTGCAAGGTACAGCAGACTTAGAGGGAAATTTCCAGTTTAATTTTTATTCATATCCACAGATTTTTGCTTTTTGATGAAGCTGCCCTTCAAGGAGATATTTGTACTAAACTAAGTAATACAAGAATGAGAGAGAGAGACTTACTTTCTGCTGATATCAAATCTTCTATAATATTTTCACCTAGTGTTGACAGCATGGCATCTGTAAAAGGATAATGTTACTCAGATCCAAGGAACATTCTTTGTTTACAACATAACTGACATGAAAATTTTCCTAATAAGCCACTAACTTTTTCTTTGCAATTTAAACTTTGTATGGTTTAATAACATATTGGAAGTACAAAGACACTGGTAACCAGTAGGAAATAAATTTAGTGGAAAGAAAGGGGCAATTAAATTATATAAAAAATTAAAATTTTCAAATTATACTTTCTATGTTTCTTAGCTAACAAACCTGAGGTCTTACCATCAGGATAAAAATCTTCTGGCACCAGCTGGAAACCTATTAAAAAAGAAGTAAATGCAAGGAATCTGTGCCATCTGATACGTAGCCGAGGTGGAAGCGAGTCAGAGACCACTCTTGAACCTAGTGAAGTATTTAGACTGTTACAACCCAGAGGGGTAGCTAGAAGTGGAAAGGCAATGTTAAGACCTCAGGTTTGTTCGTTACGAAAATGACAAATTAATAAAAAACTTGTCATTTGTTCATACAAAGAAAAATCATTAGGTCTCAACATTAGGATAGCCTCACACTTGGAGGGAGGTATGAGAATCCTGAACCAACTGGAGGTTCAGCATACCTGAATATTCTTCTTAGAAAAGAGGACTCTAAAGAAGAAGACCTAAGCCTCTGAGATGCTAGATATGCAGATATCTAACACACACTCCGCTGGGTTTAAATACAATGTAACATTCCAAATTCATTGCATATATGAAAGTCAAAGGGAACTATTTCTGTTCAAGCAACAAACCATGTCAACCAAATGAAATGGTTTGTCACCACTCCTCACTCCCCTTGCTGGAGGGAGGAGTTGAAGCTACCGAAAAGCTGATTTGTATGTTGTATGAAACATAAAATGTGCTGTAGCACCATGACAGCAATGCTCATCTGCATCAAGCCAGTTCCAGTGTACGATGCGTCTATTCTTCAAACCGCCTGTAGGTACTGAAGGAAAAAATAAAAGGGAAAGAAAAAGATCAGAAATCTCACTCATTCCCTCTTCCACACTATCACTCTAGGCAAGATACAAACTGTCCCGCAAGGGGAACTGGATGAGCTATACAACTTGTTGAGCAGCCACCATGGGCCCAAGGAAGTGTCCAAGGACCTGTGGGGGCATAGCCTTCAGCTAGAAGAAAGTGAAAGCAGTTTGATGAAGCCAGAAACCAGCATTCAAAATCCTATAAACAGACAAGTTCGTAAATGCCAGGGAGATACTTATTCCTCTGATATCATGTGCTTCTGCATGCACACTACTGGTGACATAACTTGACGATGAGTAGGCAAAGCTAAATGAAAAGGTATTCTTGGACACCCCTTTCTTGACTCGGCTCGCGCTAACAAGTGTACGACACCTAGGTCCTGAGGGTTGTTGTTTAACAAACTCCTTAAGGAAAGGAACAGAAAATAAGGTAAATCTGTCATAATGAACTGAGGGAATTTTGTGTCTTGGCCACGAATTCTGGAACAAATTTGAAAGCTACTGACCTCCAACCCCTGGTTTGTTCATGTCAAAATCCAAACCATGGAGCTCTCCAACTCTTTTCGAGGAATCGAAGGTCAGAAGGAAAACTGTTTTCAAAGTCTGACAATTGACGCAGGGACTCGAATGGAGCTCAATTGAGACTACTCAGCACCCACATAGGAGGTCTGAGTTCCCTAGGTGGACAAGACTTCTCAAAGCTCTTGGACAACATAAGAGAATTCCCAGGATGTGATGTCCACGTCTTTCAGACGAAGAACTAATCCTCAGGTAGCCCTGACGGCAGAAACAGATCAGTTTCTCCGTTCTGAGAATGATCAAGATGATCATTATCTACTGAACAGAAGTTCCGAGTGGAGAGAAATCCCGTCGATGACATCAATCACAACAGACAGCTCATTTGCCTTTGAACCAGCTGACGACGATCTTCTGAGGTAGACAGACATCTACAATGGATACTGAAATACCTGCATTTTAGAAGGTGGAAGCTCCAATATGTATGCAAAATATTTAAATAAATTGTATGGTATGTGGAAAAACTGATCTAATGCATGAAATATTTTTATACCAACCATCCCCACTCCATATATCAGATTTAAAATAGACTAAACCCATACAAAAAAATCAACAAACATTACAAAAAAGATTAATGGTTTCTTAAAATATGGGTTTAATTCATTTAAAATTTGATATATGGTGGGGGAAGATTAGTGTATAAATAATTCAGGCTCTAGATCATTTTTTCCACATATCATACAATTTATGTGCTTTATATTTATATACTAAGTTGTATTTATGGCTTCCACCCTCTAAAACTGACATATTTCAGCACCTTTCAAAATATCTGAAAACATACTAGAATCTTTTGCCTAACAGACAGGTGATTAAAACACCATGGATTCTATACTATCTGGAACCTCAGGTAGCCCTCATCATATTCTTTTCTTTTCCAGCAGGTTAGAAATGACACTACAATATCAGCAAGGTTGGGAAGTGGTTGCTTGCTATATGAGCAATGGGTTTGTGTGATGCAACTCATTTTGTAAAAGAATAATCCAGTCTGTTTTATCATAACCCCATCACTTATATATGACAGACTAACCTTGTTACTAGGAGGACCAGTTTGCTGAATATCCCAGGGTGATCTAAATTTGCATGGCCCAACTAAGAAACTGGGTTTGTTATGAATTTGGGATAAAAGCCCTAGTAATGATGTGGTTTTCGCTTATAAGGTTGAATCCTTTCCCAAGGAGAGACTTTGCTTGGACTTCAAAAATTCAGTATATTCAGTATCAGCTTGGTAATGGTCCAAGGAGGATTTATCAGGATCACCTATTCAAAATATAGGGACGCAAAAGGGCTGCAGGGAAAAAAAAAACACCTTACACAGAGATCCCAGTGAGGGAGGTTTGCTCTACCAGTTCTGTCCCAAAAATGGCAAAAGGAAAAGCAGACAACTCCTAAAAGACTAAATATAAGAAAATCGGGGGTCAAGACTGCTGAAAAATTGTGACTGCTTGGTAGGGACTTAAACCTCTCTAACAATAATAATAACTAAGCAACTCTATCATATGCTCTTGAACTCTGGAATACCCTGAAGGGTATTCCTTGTCAGGGACTACCAGGAACAGATCTGCTGTGTACAGTTCCCACCTGAGGAGAGAGAGCCTTAGATGAATGACCCAAGTCTTACAAAATATCTGGAACAGTTGAGTCAATGTGTAGTAGAGGAAAGATGGAATGGAAACCACAGGAATTCATGAGGATAATGAAATCAACAGGAAGATTTGGATTGTACAGTCTGAGAAGTATGAGAAAAGTTATGACCCTGGCTGGAGAAAATGAGGTCTGTGGGACAAGGTTCTCCATGAACAATAATAACCCAAAAGCAAAATAATTTCCTTCCACGATAAGAATTACTTTCACTGCATAAAATTATGAAAAACCAATAAAAATAACATGAGACATTTCTTAGTATCCCTTTATGGAATGTAATAAATATAAGTTAATAAGTAAAAATAGTGCATAAATATTTGCCAAAAGGTTCAAAACAATCATTTACAAAAGCCAAAGCTCTTGTAGCCTATGATGCATTTTGGATGAAGTAAAGACTTCATCCAAAATACTGCTATACAAAATAATGCTGCTATAATACGTCTTTACAATGTTGACTAAATGTTGATCAATGAGCCAGTTTCAGTAAGCCCTCCTGGAGCTCATGTTGACTGCAGAAATGACATGGTCTACTGCACAACAAAAACTATAATTATTTTTTCATATTGAAAAAATAAAACTAGTGATAAAAAGCATACCTCCTGAATGCGATAACATTGGATTAGATGTCAGCGACTCTTCTAACTGTTCCTGCTTAATATTGACTACTGATGGAATCATTTCATCCAGTTTTTCTTGCTTAACAGGAGCATCAACTGTTAGGGGGAAAAAATGACAAATTTTTAATCAATTTGTATCTTTCATAACTAAACAACCTGAGGTCTTAACATTAGGATAAACCTCTAGCACCAGCTGGAAATATGGTAAAATTAATAATAATAATAATAAAAAAAGTGTGATCCAAGGACTATTGGCAACAAATATTTCAGTATCATCAATAAAGAGCCTACCCTTCTTGCTAAGCTATATGAAATTCAAGTCCAGTGCTTACATGGCTGTGAAACTAAAGATGCTACTGCTTGCTCTTGTCTCTTGCGAGCTCTCCTAGGTGCTAATGCTTCAGTAACACTACTTACACCCGCTGATGCTTTCCGTGGGACACGTCTAGATACTGATACTGTTTCTGCAACATCTCCACCCTACAAACAGACACGTAAAAAATATATTCTTCTTGAAAACTGGAAATTTCCTTTATTCATTAATTTACTGTACTTACACTCGTAAGTTTAAATTAATTTAAATATTCTTTCAAAATTATTGATATTTATTGCTTTAATTTAATTACTATATGGAAAAAATCAGCAAAAAGGCAATGCCATAAAAAAATGCTATTACAGTAATACCTAAAACTTAAAATGCAAATAGTATGTTAATGTAAGTAATGTCACATCCATTAACAAATAATTGTTAAATACATGAGAAACCAACCTTTACTTAAAATCATAAAATTAGCTTGCATTACGTAAAATTTACCTCAGGGTGTGATGGACTACGTGCAGGAGGTGTGTGGGCCGTGGTGCCTTTCTGGGGGGTGTTACGGTTACGTGACGTAGGCAAATTAGGTATTGGAGAGGCAGTTCTTTTGATGCCTTTTGGGGGATTTTCTTGTTTTAATGGGATGGCTGGAGGTGGAACCTATAAAGATATTAGGAAAACCATTCAAATTTTCTGTTAACCTGCTTATTAGTATCTGTCAGTTATGAAACCCAATGAAAGCTTTTATAACACAAGAGAAGTTATTTTTCATACAAACCCGTCAATCATATACTACCTGCTTACATTCGTGTCCTTCAATGTCCACAGACTAAGCAGTCTTCTGTACAAAGATAGGTCATACATAATCTCACAGTATAAATGTGCCATCTTTATACTTTCCATATAATATGGATATGATTGTGAAATTTCTGGGACTTGGTATGATGAAATTCACATTATGTATATCATATTGGAAAGCATATAAGATACTCTGAATACTACAAGCATCTCCATTTTAACTAGGCAAATTCAAGAAACAATTTTTTTAAAATGTACAGGTTTACAATCCCTGATCTGAAATTTTAAAAATAAAAAATCTTATGGTGGAGGGTAGAGCATCAGTCATAAGCAGAGCTGGGCATCGCTACTCAAATTTTGGTTCCCCGTAACTTTGAGAGGAGGTTGCTGCTACTGCTACTTTCACACTTTTTGAACTTTTGGAAACTGCTATCTGCACCTCCACTACCATTACTTTTACTGTAAAATGCAACCAAAGCAAAGCTTAAAATAAAAAGCTTTTTTTTAATGAAACAGAAATTTTAACACATTTATTGATTTAAACACAAAATAGTGAAAAAAAGCTATTTTTACTCTATTAGGGTAATACCCTAATAGAGGAAAAATACTTTATAAGGGTACAATTGTCTGTATCCCATTCCCATTGGCTTAAGTTGCATTTTTTTTTTTACTTCCACTGACGAAACTATGTAATGTCATTTAGATAATATTAGGTTGCTTCCTAGTTCTTTAAATATGTAAATAAATATTATATATATATATATATACACACAGGCAGTCCCTGTGTGTATATAACATCGTAAAAAATCCTAGGAAAACCTTACTTTTAATGCTTTGGGTGCATTGAAAACTATGTAAACTGCATTCTTATTGCATTTTTCATCATGAAAACCTTCAATTATTGATTATTTTGCATTTTTGGTGTCATATTTCATCTGCCAGATCAGCGTTGTAGGCGTCGTAACCCTGGAAATAATGTCTGATGAATATAATTGAGAAGCGCCTTAACCTCTGAACATCGTAAGCCGAACCCATCGTAACCCGGGGACTGCCTGTGTATATATATATATATATATCTACAAAAATTGATAGAGGAAAATAAAAAATTATATAATTTCATTACCTTGACCAAAAAAAGATTTCCTGATTTTATGCAAAAAAACTCCAAGACTCCAAGCTCGGAGCAAAAATAAAACCTAGATCTAGTAGGAAAACCAAGGAGTGGCAGCACTGGTTGTGATGCGCCATCAAAACAAGATTAATCCTGCATCTCTCAGACTCTGCGCAACCTGCTACTCCACTACTTTCGGCACGTGGCAGCAGCCAATCTAGTCCGCAACCAAAAATGGGTTCCACAATTGCGGAGGTGTGGACTAAATTTGCAGAATGCCCACCTTTGGTCATAAGGTTCATTGGGCATCCCAGAAGGCAAACATAGAAAATGAAAATACATTCCCTATCTTGGGTATAATTGTAATCTGCTTGAGTTTAAAGAAAAGATACACATTCTGAGTCATAAATACAGGTAATCCTTCAATTATCAGATAAGGGTAAGTAACAAAACCTAGGGGGTGTTCAAGGGCATCTGTACCCCTCATCACCTAACCCTGTCAATACCACATAACTGTAAACACTCGGTCTATCCACATACATATAGTATATCACATGACTTACTATCTGGAAAGGAATACAGTGGGGGTAAGATATCACTGGCACCAATGGGTGTGACGCAATAACTGAAATCTACAGATATTAGTGTCTAATCCATAGTTTTCGAGGTCGCTGAGATGAATAGTGACACTCCCAATGCCCTTTAAGTCCAAGTCCAGCCCATAGGAGGTGAAAATTAAATGCAAAAAATGACAGATATTAGTGTCTAATCCCTGGTTTTCAAAGTCGCTGAGATGAACAGACACTCCTGATGCCCTTCAATCTTAGTTGTCCCGATAGGAAGAGGGGTTAAGAAAGGATGAACGTACTTATGAAGATGGTTTATAGTTATTAGCATGACAGCTAGTTTATTGTGCCAGGTGAATAATAAAAAACAAATAATTAACCCATAAACGCCGAGCCAGTATTTCTGAAAGTGTCACCCGTATGCCGGCGGGGTTCGGGAGTGAGCGCCGAAGCAGAAAAGAAGTTTTTTTTTTTTTTTTCAAAAAAATCACAGCACGCTTACTTTTTAAGATTAAGAGTTCATTTTTTACTCATTTTTTTTGTCATTGCCTTAAGTTTAGTATGCAACCATCAGTAATGAAAAAAAAATAGCATTATCATATATAAATATTGGAATATATGACAGCGTGAAAAAAAATTTCATATATAATAGTATACAAATCGTGCTGTGAGCAAAACGGTTAAAGCTAATGAGTTAATTTTTTTTCCGTTGTATTGTACACCAAACTGCAATGATTTTGGTATGTAAAAAATTGTAAAACAATGAAAGCAACACAGAGGACAACAGAGAAAATATTATCACAATATGATGCATGAATTCGTAACGTAAAGGGGACGAAAAAAAAAAAAAATAAAAAAAAAAAAAAAAAAAAAAAAAAAAAAAAAGTTTAAAAAATTCACCATAAATCGAAATATTGTGCTAGAGACTTCCCGTTTATTGCCAAATGAAGGTACTTGATTGAATATTACTAGACTGTAAGTTTTGTAGCTTACATTTGCAGTTTTCGACCCTTTCGGTCGAGTTAAAGTTGACCGAAGGTCAAATTTTTTCTATGTATCGTGATTTATATGAAAACATTTCAAAACTGATAAAAGCTACAACCATGAGTTATTTTTTTTTGTATTCTACATGAAATTGCACATATTTTCATATATAAAACTTTCTGTAATGACTAATAAAAAACGGTGCAAACATTACGACAAACTCACGAAAGAATTTCTGATTTTTTCGGCAGTTACCGTGCGCGGAGGGAAGGAAAAAGTTTTTTTCTAAAAAAAATCACCATAAATCAAAATATTGTGCTAGAGACTTCCAATTTGTTGCAAAATGAGGGTAAATGATTGAATTGAATATTACTAAAATGTAAGAGTTTTAGCTTACAATTGCGTTTTTTGACCATTTCGGTGGAGTCGAAGTTGACCAAAGGTTGAAATTTTGGCACTTTTCGTGATTTATATGAAAATATTTCAAAACTGATAAAAGCTACAAGCATGGTTTGTTTTTGTTTGTATTCTACATGAAATTGCGCACATTTTCATATATAAAACTCTATGTAACGGCTAATATAAAATGGTGCAAAAATTACAACAGCACAACAAAGTGACAAAATGATTTCTGAGATGTGTCGCTAATGCTTTTTAGTGCTAGAAGAAAGAAATTTGCACATGCGCGCCTGGAAAACGCTTGTAAACAAAACAACAGCTTGATCCGTGAACTCCCAGCATCCCTCAAAATTTTTTGCCAAGTAGGCCTCTAACTATTTTTCCGCGAATATTTAAAAACTTTCTTGAGTTGACGTATTTTACGTCAATTAAGCACACGACAGACAATTTTCGTTGATGTAAAATACATCCAATGGGCGTTTAAGGGTTAAGCAGATGTTTGTCCTGAAGGGGCCAGCAGTTCTTGATGAGGTATTGGAGTATTAAGCTTATCTTGATAGACCTATTTCTGGAGCTGAGAGAGAAATATATATTTTTTACAACTCAGTTTTAAAATAAAGGGAACAGTTCCATTCATATTAATACTAAAAAGTAGCTCTAGCTCAGCCTTCAGTTACTGTTTTTGGCATGCCTCATCACCCCGAAGAGTTCAAGTTCACCACATGACTTGAATCAGAATAGAGAATTCTTAGCAAAATCTTCCAAGTCTTCCCTTTATTGTCCTGCACCTGCACTTTGTGCATGAGGAATGTGAGAAAAATATTTACCCAAACTTCTCAAGTTCTTCCGCTTCAGGTTATGTAGGAATTGGTTCAGTGAATTATTGTCTACAAGAATTTAGTTAAACCTGTGCTACCTGTAAAATGTTTGTACAGGAAATAAATCTAGGTCAAGTAGTAGTTGTATTTTTCCCCAAGGCTACAAAATGAACCACTGCTCTTGCTCCATATCTTCAGTAACTTGACACTGTTCCTTCAAGCTAACTTGATAAGTATTCAAATAAGTGCTATCACAAAAATTTCCATTATTGAATAAAACTAAAAATGCTGATAATTCTGGCGCTAGTATTTCCTTCATGGTTTGGTTTCCAAAACTTAATATACATTAATATTTTGTTTGAAAATTTACCAAACATTATAGATATGTTTGATTTGGATTTTATTCAGAATTTTCTGCAGTCATGATTGGGTCATATGGGTTATTCATCAGATACCCATGGGTTAGAAAAGGATGAACAATTTGAAGAAAAATATTATTTCAATGCAGCATTACTTCTGGAATGACTGCTACTGTCAGCTTCAATTATTCCATAATACAACCTGTTTATTAATAATGATCTACACAAATATAAGATAAGAGTGCTACATTTTCCATTTAAAATGAAGGCACTACAAAAATATAAATACAACTGAACAAAATATTTCAATACCACAAGCTTGTTAGTTATTGTTAACAATAAAAAATAAAAGGCAAAATATTAGAAGGTACTGCCCTGTTTTAACAGAAAAACAACTTTACCTGTACAACCAATGGCGGGTTATGCTCTTGCTCTGGATTGACTAAAAGAACATAAATTGGTCCGCTTTCTGACTTCAGGTGAATCTGGTATTTTTTATCACCATTCATCTGTCAAAAGGATGAGAGAACATTTTCAGTAACCACATTTTTACCTATTATCCTTTTTATCTTTTTATCAACTCTATTTATATATATATAATAGAATATATATATAATATACTTATATCATATATATAATGCATAAGTTACAGGGACATAATATATTTATTATATAAAAAAATAAGTGTATACATCAAGGTAGAAATAATCACCAAATAGGTTGAAACAAAACCTAATTTTTTAAAAACAATATTTTTCACACAAAATAATTTCTTACATTGGCCACATTCCTGTCCTTTAAATACCCTTCAACACTACTACAGTTTAAGATATGCAAGACGAGATTCAATATAGTCCTGAGAATTTGCTGTGGGCCCCTAGTTCCCAGCGGTTAACCCTTTGAGATGCTGACGATGAAAATAGTCTTCGGTGAAAGATTTTCTTTAATAAATTTGCCATAAACTGTAATGAGCAACAGAGCAAGAAATACTGAATATGGTGTGTATGGGCACTTGCTATTGTCATATACACCAGGTTGTTTGGCTTTATGGTGAATTACTTAAATAGTTTAAAACGTTGACATGGACAATTTTCCCCTTAGCAAAATTACACAATTCAAGTTTTAGTTTTTTAATGACCTTTGTGGTATCATGCATTTATCAAATATGCAGCAATGAATTTCATACCATATGCATGGAAAGTTATTCTTCTACACTGCCAACAGAACTGAGATATCTTTCCTCCAATTTATAATGAATTATTATTTATCTTACTTTTTTTTATTTCTTGACATTAATAACCCTTAAGAGCTGGGCTAAAAAAACTATAACCCACACTGGGGGAAACCTTGAGGTTGGCCAATTTAAAAAACACATCAATGGAAAGGAAGACATGCAAATGCACATAGTGAAAGAAAATAAAATTCTAAAAAATTCTTCCTACCTCCTGTGGGAATTTGAAAGTGACCATTTACAACCCCCCTTTTGGGCCTCTTTTACAATATAGTCGTAAGTTCTACCACGTTATACATGGTTTTTTTTTCTAATAATTTATTTTATTTTGTAAAATTGTAATTACAGATCACACAGTATCATAACAGATAAGAACTAAAATCAGTAACAAATTCTGCATATGTATATTTACTGTAAAATATTTATGTAAATTTACTGAGATCGAAGATGCTGTAACTTTTTGGGGACTTCTGCGATTTATGTTGCACGAATTCACAACAGCACAAACTTTCCATTGGAACATAACTAAGTATCATACGCGAGTATTTCACAGACATGTGAACACAAACGCAATATTTTCCAATCCTCGAGAAACCCTGCAAAAGTGTTTGTTTAATTTTCTATGTGATTCATAAGTTTTCAAGCTTTTGTGTGTACATAAATTAAATGACATTAAATAATAAAAATAATAATACTCTCTCTCTCTCTTTCTTCAAGGTGGATGGGATGGGACTCTGCTGAATGAGTCTGAAGCTTTAACTATTCTAGGTGTAACTTTTGACTCACATCTAGTAAAAGCATAAGCAAATGGTACATAAAAGTTACTTAAGACACTACCCTTCTTACAAACATTCAGGTTATGAACATTCAGATATAAACAAACGTGAATGTAACTTAAAACTGTGCTCAGTAAGAAACAACTTTACAGTATTATCATAATTTATTTAGGTTTTCTGCATCATTCATATTAATAATTTTACTAGAATACAATTCTTCTCCAGTATGGCTGTCTAACTGGTTATGCCAGAGATTGATCTCCTTTAGAGAGTGGAGTGGTTTGTAGTGCTAGTTTCCTACCATGAAGTCTTGAACCATCAACGGATGGTCTCGATTACAAATTTGTCATAAAGCATTCACAATTGCTGAACAGCAGCACCCAAAGTTCAAACAAAGCTGAACTGCATTACTACCCTAATTCAATTCTACTTGCACTCTAATAATTTACATACATTTTTATAAATTCATCCACTGATTTTCTTTTTTATTTTTCAATAAGAGAATTCTCTATTTTTCTGTATTTTCCTTTACCTCCTCTTCTATCTAATGAACACCATATTCTTTAGATACAGGTACAGTCTACGCTAGAGTCACTTACCCTTCTTCCCCTAGTCTCCACCTCAAG
>NC_061101.1:19998162-20024070 GCF_015104395.2 Macrobrachium nipponense | reverse complement strand
TCTCCACCTCAAGCTAAAGCTGGAGGGGAGGTGCCAAAAGCACTGGGAAGTCTCATTGCTCTTTTTCTAAGGAGAAACCTAAGTTCCTTGCAGCGGTTTTGAGAAGGTCTGAGCCTTCACAATGCCAGACAGACAGCATGGTCACCAACAAAGGCCTGGCTTCAGTACCCTTCAATGCCCCGGAGGCTTGACAGAGACTGCACAATGGTTCAAAGTATTTCACTTTTCGGCTGCACCTTGTCTGAAGAAGAATGCAGGCAATGTTTGCCTTCTAAGTGATACAGTGAAACCTCGTTTCAACTGACTAATAGGGTGGGAAGGTCGTCCATTAAGGCTGATTGTCTGTTGAAGTGAAGCATTGTTTTTTTTTTTTTGTCCTAAGTGATGTTTATTGGTAGGCTAAACCTCAGCCAAGGTGTGATAACCATAGTATTTACATGACAAGATTCATATTATGATATAAACTGATAATAAATGCAATACAACCATTTTCACCTTATATATTATTGGCATATCTTCATGATAAATAGCCTATTCAAGGAATAATTCCATATCAATAAAATCAACTTTTAACTCTGAGAGGCCAGTGGACAAAATGTAAAGAGTAATACAGTTGCATTCACAGCGACCTTTATTATTCAGTAACCTTCCAGAAATTATAATAGTAGCGTAATTATGGTAATAATGACATATTAATTTTTAATTTGAAATTCATTATCATTTTGTTAGGAAATAACTTCTCCAAACAATGCAGTCATACAAACGACAATGATTGTACATTATCGTAAAGTTGTTTGCAATTGGTAGCGAAGCATAAACATAATAAAACCATTTTTACCTTACATATTATTGGCATACACTATATATTCATAATAAAAAGCCTATTTGAGGGATAATTCTATATCAATGGAATCAACTTTTATCTATGAAAGTCCAGCGGACAAAGTGTAAACATCAATTTATGGTAGCGCTCACAGCAACGTTATCTTTTGATATTCTTTTGAAATTTTAATGGCAGTGATGCAACTTCACAGGCAGTAGTCAAAATGTATCTTCTGACATGTCAACAAAGGGAAAGAAGCTTGTTTGATCTGCCAGACAGCTGAGAAGCTTCTGATCTGCAGATCAGACTGTTAACCTCATCCATAACACCAGAAGCAAGCAGTGACTACCACACTAGATTAACTCCCTTGCCTCTGGAGTGCTCCCTTAAGTAAGCTCTACTAATGAAATGGGCTTAACAAAGAAGCATTGGTTACTTCTCAAAGATCATAAAGCTCTGAAACTCATGACTTCATGACATCAGATCCTCCAAAGCATGAGTTAGATCCTCTTCTGAAAGAAAGGCTGACACCTGAAACCATGCTCATTCTTGTATCACTGGCCAAGACTAACCACACACGGAGCCTTGGACAAACCAGAAACATCACAAAAGTCTGCATGATAACATGCACTTGGTTTGACAGGATACCCAGCTGTACCATTGTACAGCAATCTTCTACACACAAACAATATTGCATGCACATGAGCCACGGATCATGTACTTGTACAACAGAAGTTCTGATTGAACTAGACTGCCCAAGTCCTTAAAATCATGAGCATACACATGATATGTTTCAACAGCTTTTCCTACTCAAGCTGTAGAATAGTACTTCTTATAGGCTATGGTTTTTATTCCTGTATGAAAAATTAGCATTTCTCAAAATTATTGGTAGTACCACATTTCAGAGATGCATAAACAAAATGACTACACAAAAAAAGTTTGGGATTGAATGCTTACCATTTGAGGTGTTGGAACTCCTAACTGTGTACCAGAGGGTGCCTGAATTGCTAGTAATGTATCTCCTTCAAAACAACTACAAATGTCATAGTGTGTAACATATGCCATCTTATGGTTGCCCATATCTTCAGTGATATTCTTTATACTCTGTAGCACATACTGAAATACAAGTTTTATTGCCTAACATTAGGATGAAATATTGATATCTAAACTATAGAAAAACACAAACATAACAGGTCCTGGCGGTTACTTAATAAGGACTCAGGTAAAAAATGAGGAAATAGATATTTATTAAAAATAAAAAACTTATTTTAAAAAAATGCATAAATTAAAACTGTTCAAAAGAAATGAGAAAGCAATATTACACTGACATCAAGTTATGCAACTTTTCATCTAGATTCAACAACCAGACCAACTTTCATCTGGGTATCCATATAAAACACGAAGGTTTGTATTATCAGTGGAAAAACTAATGAATAATTTCAAGATATATCTTACCTGCTTATGTTGATCCAACATTTTTTCATGCTGGTCTAAATCTGAGATCTCCCCTTTCAGCATAGTCACACGATCAGTGAATTCTTGGGTATTTGAACCAGGCCCCCCACCTTTCCAAACAATGGAATTTTTACTTTTCTTTTCTATCAGACCAATGCCTTCTAAAACGTTCGTGATGTCATATATCCTTCTCTTCTGGCGTACAGCCAGCTGATCAGCAGCCTGAAAGGAATTAATGGCAATCATTAAAGCATGAATATCCCAAAACACACACAAATCCAAGCATATGCTAATGCAAAAATTATTCAGGCATAATTTAGTAGATATAAATTCTCTTGACTAGTAAATCTTCTAAAAGTCTTATATGAATGCCTGTCAAATGAACATTAAAAATTAATACAAAATCTGGGGGGAATAAAGCTCAGTATATAATGAAACTGAATTATAAAGCTATTTTTCGTGTTATTGAATATTTTCATCATTGTCTGATTTCTTTGTTAATTACTATTTCTGCTGCATTCTGTTTATGTTACTGAAATGTTAATAAAAAAAAAAAAAAACTTAAAAATTTATACAAATTAAAGAAAATTTGAAATACTCAAAATACAAAATGCTTTTTGAGCCACTATAGGGTAAACAACCGAATTGCTACCATTTCATTCGAAAAGACCACTTTTTCACTCGATAATTAATTGGGTGAAACAACAATACAATTACATCTTTAAGCATACCATTCAAAAGAAAGAAGTTTCGTTAACAAAATGAGGTATATGAAAGTGCTATACGAACTAAAATAAGCATGTGAAATCTTTGTAAAATATGTTCTCAAGGCAGTTTTTAAATCCAATATGGCATCTCTTTGAATCTTTATGAATGGCTGCCACATCCTTTCCAGCACTCATTTGAACAATATTTGTGTATATACATACATGTACTATGTAACATTTATTGATATTACTCAAGATTGTAGTTGTAATAAGCACAATAAAAATTTTGTTGCCTATATTAGTGAAAGTATGAGAAGTCATATTCCCAGGGTAATGCATTTTTACCTTGTAATGGGTGGTTTTATCCTTACTGCCATCACAACTGAAACTCCACAAAACTTATTCACTCGATATTTAAATGGTGAAACAAGAATACAATTATAACTCCAAGCATACCATTCAAAAGATTGAAGTTTCATCAACATAATGTGATATATGAAAGCCCCATACGAACTAAAAAAAGTATGTGACGCTCTTCGTAAAATATGTTTTCAAGGCAGTTTTGAAATCCAATATGGCGGCTACCGTGGGATGTACAGGTTATGATCAGAGACGAAAATCATCTTTCCCAGCAATCATTTGAACAATGTTAGCGTATGTATGTAACGTTTATTGATCTTACTCAAGATTGCAGTTGTAATCAGCACAATAAAACAACATTTTGTTGCCTATATTACTGAAAGTATGAAACTTTTTATTCCCGGGGTCATGGTTTGAACTGAATTCATTCTTACCTTGTAATAGGTGGTTTTTATCCTTACTGCCATCACAACTGAAACTCCACAGTGCTTATTTGATTGTTATTATACACATTTTAGTCTCAATTCACTCCACATTGCACTTTAAACAAGTTGCTGTTCCTGGTTCCTAAGCACGCGCGCCACAAACACAGTTACGAACAGCAGACGACGAAACTGCAAAGTTTTATTCCCTAAATTGTTTACTTTACTTGTTATTTAGTTCAAATTTACTTTGTTATTTAAAAAATGATATTGTTATGATACAATAAAGTTATATATATACTTAATTGGCAGATATATACTTAGCTATTAGACTCCGTCGTCTGACAGAAATTCGAATTTCGCGCACACGCTACAGGTAGGTCAGGTGATCTACCGCTCTGCCGCTGGGTGGCAGGAATAGGAACCATTCCCGTTTTCTATCAGATTTTCTCTACCACCTGTCTCCTGAGGGGAGGTTGGGTGGGCAATAAATTGTATATATCTGCCAGGTAAGTATGTATAAAACTTTATTGTATCATAACAATATCATTTTTATACATTCAACTTACCTGTCAGATATATACTTAGCTGATTCACACCATTGGAGGAGGGTAAAAGACAGCTAGCTACTGAATAGACAGGAATCACAACATACGTTGTAGGTAATAAAAAGTAAAACCTTGGTTCCTACCTGATTAGACGGAAGACTTCATGGTTACTGCCCAGGAGTCTGCTTCGTCTCAAGAGCCTCAGCGAGATATTGATCTATGGCTAAGAGTTCTTGTGGGTCTGCCAAAGGGGTCTTATCCACTTACTCGGCAGAGCCTGGAAGGACTATGTCAATGGATGCTGATCCACTTACTTGACAAGAACCTTATTCAAGGAGCACAACACCGATCCCGATCACCTTAACCTAACACCCGTGTTAGTTCTCAGATTACAAGGAGTTATCCCCGAACTCCTCACAAACAACCAATAACTCAAACCACAACCATACATATAACATAATAGTACAAAACAAAACTATAAAAAAAAAAAAAATTTTTTACAACCTAGCTTGTAAGACACATTCCCAGCTTCCTACTGACAAAAGCAACGCCCGCCTGTGCGACATCAAGTACCCTTGTCAGCAGAAAACCAAGAACTCATCTCAAAAGGGAGGTCTTCATACAAATATAAATATATATAAAAATTTTAAGGATCTGTATGTGTTCCAAGCCCCAGCACTGTATCCGCTGATACGAAAGGACCTAGAGAGAAGCACTTCTCATAGGTAACCTTGACGTCTTTTAGATAATGGGATGCGAAGACTGAGTTACATCTCCAGTAAGTCGCATCCAAAATGTCTTTCATGGACATGTTTTTCTGAAATGCTAAAGACGTGGCCACAGCTCTTACCTCATGAGCCTTCACTCGAAGCGTTTTGAAGGAGTCATCAGTGCATTAGTCATGAGCTTCTGTAATTACGCTCCTAACAAAAAATGCTAAAGCGTTTTTGGACATGGGTCTCTTTGGATCCCTTACAGCGCACCATAGACTTTGTTGACATCCTCCTAGTTCTTTCTTCTTCTTAAGATAGAACTTAAGAGCCCTTACCGGGCATAAAGATCTTTCCATCTCCTCTCCCACCAGGTTTGAAAGACCCTTCACTTCAAAACTCCTGGGCCAGGGTTTTGAAGGGTTTTCATTCTTGGCCAGAAACAGAGTCTGGAAAGAACAAATAGCTGAATCTTTCTTGAATCCCACTCGAGAATCAAGGGCGTGGATTTCACTCGTTCTTTTAGCGGTGGCTAAGGATAACAGGAACATACATTTCCTCGTTAAATCCCTAAACGAAGCAAGGTGAGGAGGTTCAAATTTTTCCGATGAAAGGAATTTTAGTACCACATCCAGGTTCCAGCTAGGAGTACGAGCAGATATGGATTTTGAGGTTTCGAATGATCTTATTAGGTCGTGAAGGTCCTTTTCTTCCGCTATTTTTAGGCCTCTATTTCTAAAAACAGCAGAAAGCATACTTCGATAGCCTTTTATAGTAGAAACCGATAACTGAGATTCCTCTCTAAGAAAAATCAGGAAGTCGGCTATGTTGGTCACACAGGTATCGGAAGAGGACAGCTTCTTCCTTCTACACCATCTTCTAAACACCTCCCACTTCGATTGGTAGACCTGAATGGTTGAAGATCTCCGGGCTCTAGCGATAGCTTTCGCAGCCTTGTTCGAAAAGCCTCTCACTCTGACAAGTCTTTCGATAATCGAAAGGCAGTCAGAGCGAGAGCGGGGAGGTTTTGATGATACCTCTCGAAGTGGGGTTGTTTGAGCAGATCTGTCCTGTTTGGAAGAGATCTGGGGAAGTCCACCGTCCATTCCTGTACCTCTGTGAACCAATCTTGAGAGGGCCAAAACGGGGCGATGAGAGTTAGTCTTGTCCCTTCTGACGCCACAAACTTCTTCAGGACTATTCCTAGTAGTTTGAATGGGGGAAAGGCGTAGGCGTCTAGACCTGACCAATTCAACAGAAGGGCATCTACCGCTATAGCTCTTGGATCTTCCACCGAGGAGCAGAAATTCTCTATCCTCTTGGATAGGAAGGTTGCGAACAGGTCTAACTCTGTGGCCTCCCCCAACTAGGGACCAAAAAGGCTTACTGAACACACTTGCGAGTGGAGAGTCCACTCTGTGGGGAGGACTTGGTTCGTTCTGCTGAGCCTGTCCACCCTCACTTTTTTCTCTCCTTTCACAAACCTCGTTAGGAGGGTAATGTTCTTTTCTTTTGCCCAAGTTAAAAGACTCCTCGTTATCTCATAAAGGGAAAACGAATGCGTCCCCCCCTGTTTTCTGATATAGGCCAACACCATGGTATTGTCTGAGTTGACCTGTACCACTTGATCTCTGACCTCTGGTTCGAAGAACTTTAGGGCTAGGAAAACTGCGCACAGTTCCTTGGCGTTTATATGCCAGGCTTCCTGTTCCTTCTTCCATAAGCCTGACACTTCTTTTGCCCCTAAAGTCGCCCCCCATCCCTTCTCTGATGGGTCTGAGAATAATATTTGGTTTGGGTTCCAAACCTCCAGAGACATGCCCTCGTTCTTTTCTAGAGGGATCAGCCACCACTTTAGGTGATTCTTCACCTCTAAGGGAATCGAGAAAGTGTCTGTCAATTGTCCTTCTTTCCAATTCCACGTTCTTTTAAAGAAGAATTGAAGAGGGCGTAGGTGGAGTCTTCCTAGGGAAATGAACTGTTCTAGAGAGGAAAGAGTCCCCAGAAGGCTAAACCATTCCCTCACTGAACTGCGTTCTTTCCCTAGGAAGTTTGAGACTTTCTGTAACCCCGCCCCGAACGAGTCTTTCCTGGGAAGGAAAAGCCCGAAAACCCCGAGAATCCATCCAAATCCCCAGATAAACTAAGTTCTGGCTGGGGATCATCTGCGATTTCTCGAGGTTCACGAGTAATCCTAGAGATTGCGTTAGTTTCAATGTTGTGTGCAAGTCCTCCAAACATTGCTTCTCCGACTTGGCTCGGATGAGCCAATCGCCCAGATAAAGGGAGATATTTATCTCTTTTAGATGAAGCCATCTGGCCACATTCCTCATCAGATACATGAATACCTGGGGGGCCGTAAAGAGGCCGAAGCACAAGGCCCTGAACTGGAAGATCTTTCCTTGTGTCATAAACCTGAGATACTTCCTCGACGATGGGTGAATTGGAACATGGAAGTAAGCATCCTGAAGGTCCAGGGAGACCATCCAGTCTCCCGGACGCAGAGCTGAAAGAACTGAAGCAGAAGTCTCCATGGAGAATTTCTTCTTCTCCACGTAACGGTTCAAAATGCTTACGTCTAGGACAGGTCTCCATCCCCCCGAAGCCTTCGGGACTAAGAAAAGGTGGTTGTAAAATCCCAGGGAGTGAGGATCCTGCACTACTTCTATCGCTTCTTTGTTCCGCATCGTTACCACCGTCTGAAGAAGTCTCCTTCAGAACAGGGTCCTTGTACTTCGCCGACAGTTCCCTCGGAGTTGTAGACAAGGGCGGTCTGTTTAGGAAGGGAATGATGTAACCCTTCTCCAGAACAGACAAAGTCCAGGGGTCGGCCTCCCTCCTGGCCCAGGCTTCTACAAACCTTAGAAGCCTGGCACCTACAGGTGTTTGGAGGACTTGACTGCTATTTCGACTTTTTAAACGGTCGGACGGAAGACCTTCCTCGTTTGTCGAAAGTCTTTCTTTTTGTTGGGGGTCGAGATGAGGAGCCTCCACGAAAAGGCACAAGAGGAGTACGAGCCGTTTTCTTGACAACTGGTACTGCCGGTCTATTCTTCTTGGTAGATTGTACCAAAAGATCTTGCGTTGCCTTCTCAGAAAGTGAACGCGAGATGTCCTTAACCAACTGCGAAGGGAATAGATCATCCGACAGCGGAGCGTAGAGTAGAGCTGACCTCTGAGGAGATACCGCTTTGGTCAAAAAAAAACCCAAAAAGTGATCTCTTTTTGACCACTCCTGACCTGAAAAGAGAGGCCAGTTCTCCCGAACATCTTGCACTGCTTTGTCCATGCATGACAAGATACTGTGTAAAACCTCTGGATCAAGAAAGTCTGGATCTCGGGTCTTTTTAGCCAGCACCCCAAGGGACCAATCCAGGAAATTGAAAACTTCCAATCCGTGGAAAAGTCCCGTTAGGAGCTGGTCTATCTCGGACATGCTCCACGAAGCTTTGGCCGAATTAAGGGAGTGTCTTCTTGAAGAATCCACTAGGCTGGAAAAGTCCGATTCTGCTGATGAAGGGAGCATCAGGCCCATAGCTTCTCCCGTCCTGTACCAAATGCCTCTCTTCCCTGCAAGTTTGGAAGGAGGAGAGCAATACACCGTTCTTAATGACTCTTTCTTAGTGTTCATCCAAGTATTAAGAGACTGCAGAGCTTTCTTCATCGATATCGCAGGCTTCATTTTTAAAAATGAAGAAGACTTTGGTGTCTTCATGCTTGATCTAGGAGAAGGAGGAGCTGCTGGACTTAACGAATCTCCGAATTCTTGGAGTAGAAGAGAAGCTAAGACCTTATAGTTAGAAAGGCCTTCATTAGTAGGAATCTCTTCATCAGACACATCTTCAAGTTCCAAATTATCAGCAGGGGAACGAGCTCTTTTGGAAGACTCTTTATTCGAGGACCTTTCTTCTTGGGGAGAAATACTTCTGGTCAGAGAAAGACTGCCAGAACTATCAGTTTTCTTCTCTTGTCCTTCCAAAGAGATCTCTGCAATGCCCTGAGAAGTCGAAGTAGATACAGTTACTTTCGAAGGGCCATCTATTTTGTCTGGTGTCTGTCTTTCTCGAAGAGTCTTACGTTTGGAAGGAGATTTACTTCCAAACAAAGAATCACTGCTACTCCAAGCTCCGTGCTTGGCAGGCGCCTGGCGCCTGGCTGGCGCTTCTCGCCTGGGAGAAATCTCGCTCTCATCTGGCGCCTCGCGCCTGGTAGGAGCCTGAAACTTGGTAAGGTTTTCATAAAGACTGACGAGTCGAGATGGAGAATCGTTATCCGAAGAAGACAAATCTCTCGGACGAACCTGATATAAAGGACGGTTTAGACCTCTTAATGGGCAGATACGAATCCTTCCTTCTTGGAGGATCTTTGGAGAGAACTCCAACGAGAGAAGCGATCGAATCCTGCATATCTCTCAGAATCCTCGTAGTTTCTCTGTTCCTGTCCAAAAGAGGGGAAGGAGAACGGTCCTTATCCTTTTCCCACGAATCCGCAGGAGAAAGCAACAAACTTCTAGCCTTCTTGTTTTCCGACGGCAACTCCTCCGGAAAACGCTCAGGACTCGAGTCAACTCGAGATTCTTTCCAGCTCCTCTTCAAGGGGTGGGACAGATCCCTTGATCTCCATCCTCTCTTGGGTGAAGAATTCTCCGACGAAGAGAAACACTCACGGAGAACGCTTTTTCGATAGCGATTTCTGGCAGTCTGAGGTGACACAGAACCTGCCGAAGGAGGACGTCTGACTGGTGGGGATCCTCCGCAACCTCCGTACGGCTTTTGACATTCCTTCTCCTCTGGGCTTGGGTGCTTGAAAGAGGTCTAGGCCTGGGAGCGTTGTGGAGCCGATCAGACGCCCCCTCCACTACACTGGGGACACTTGTGTCACTTTCAACTGCACTGTTTATTTCACTATGCTTACCTTCTATAGCCGCCATCTTAAGCTCCATTTTCTTAAGGGAGGCTTTGAGATTTGCAATTTCCGATGCAGAATCCGTAGAATCTACAAAAGGTGCAGGTACTGAAATATTAGAAGGAGGAGCAACATTTAACAGAGGAGAAGAGGGTACAAAAATTACTAATTAGATCGCCAGAAAGAGAGCTAGGCAGGGTTTTGGAAGAAGCCTTCCTCGCTCTGTCTCTTTCTAACTTCTTCAAATAAGAAGTTAGCGACTTCCACCCTTCAGCACTCAAACTCTCGCATTCGTGACAAGTGTTATTGAAAGAGCATTCATACTTTCTACACAATTTACAAACAGTGTGAGGATCAACCGATGCTTTCAGTATTCTCACTTTGCAGCCCTCATTCACACACACTCTCACCACACTTCCAGAGTCAGACATCATGATGAAAAATCCAATCCAAATCCAATCAACGGTCCACAATAGCGTATGCCAATACAACGATCCAAATACGTCACCAAAAGTCCAATATGAAGATCCAATTGCGATCCAAAAACGAAATCAGCCGGAGGAACTAACAACGTTGTTGCCAGTAGCGCCGACAGAGAAAATCTGATAGAAAACGGGAATGGTTCCTATTCTGCCACCCAGCAGGCAGGGGCGGTAGATCACCTGACCCCCTACCTGTAGCGTGTGCGCGAAATTCAAATTTCTGTCGGACGACGGAGTCTAATACCTAAGTATATATCTGACAGGTAAGTTGAATGTATAAAATCTTAATTTAATACATGTATATTATCCCTTTTTTGCAACCAAATTACCCCAAAAAATTACAGATATTTCTAAAGTAGATACAATCAAATGTTTATAACGTTTTTGTACATCTGGCTGCCAAAAACCATAGAGGAACGACTATGGATAAGTGGATTATATAATATATTTTTTTTTTTGCTTTTGTTTTTGCTAGCACTTTTCATTGATTTCAGTCTATATTAGTATTTTGAATATCTTTAATAACTGTATGCCAGAAATAAATGTAACCTTTAATGTTTGCATGCTAAGAATGGCAAAATCATCGTTGCCACATTAGTGGAGGCTTCACACATATGCCGATTCATTATTATAAACTGTTTCCATGAATTCTAGTTGTCACAGTAATGCAATAATGATAAAATTGCTTTAATATTTATGTATATATACTTCCAATACATAGCCTAATTTCACCAATTTCAACGTTTTGTGTGTAGTCTTATACCCAGTTTGGAGGGTCAACACATACCGAATGGCAACAGAGAGAGAAGAGAGACGAAGAGGAGAGAGCAGGAGAGACGAGAGAGAGAGAGAGAGAGAGAGAGAGAGAGAGAGAGAGAGAGAGAAGAGAGAGAGAGAGAGTGAAAGGAAGGCGAAGGAACAAAGAAGGAAAGGGGTGGCGGTGGAGAGGGGGGGGGGGGGGAGGGGGGGGGGGGGGGGGGGGGGGGGGGGAAGAGGCTAGGTGGAGCTTTATATGCATGTTCGTTTCCATTTCTGCATAATGGAGTTTTTGTCTCTTGGTACAAGGACAAGTGTCATTATTCTTTACGATTAGTGATTCACGATACCCTTATAAATTACGCACTGGGTGCAATGCACTACAGCAAAATCTCGTTCTGATACGAGTGTTCGTTACTGAAATAGGTATTGCTCAAAAATGTGCTTGCACTGTCTCTGAAACCCATAGTAGGTATGCTGCTTAGTTGTCAATCAAGTTTTTTGTAATCAAGTATTTTTTACAAGCTAGCTATTGAACAAATTTGTATTATTCTCAATCAAAACATATGCCCCTCAATGCTAACTTTCCTCTTTTAACGACTTTCTGGTCATTGCAAATTCAGCCCCATAATTTCTTATGGTGCGAAAACAGAGGCCCAGGGACCAAAAACGATTGCGTCACACTACGGCGATAATCCAGCAGTAAAACATCTTCATATATCCAAAAAGTAAATAATAAAGATATATATGCACATTACGATTATACCAATTACATGAAGAGCTGATAATCTGCATGAATAACTGGTAAACTGTTCTGCAAGAAAGTTGAGTGAAGCAATTATTTACAATAGGGTAAAAAACCGCATGGTACAGGGGTGGACCATGTACGATCAATGTGTACAACCCCCAAAAAAGTACATTATAACGCGTCCTGACATCGGAGATGGGCATCAGACGTGACTTGTTGTTGGTGAGAAACAGAGCTGAAGACCTCTACTCCGGTGTCAGGACGCGTTATAATGTACTTTTCTTGGGGTTGTACACATGCGGTTTTCTACCCTAGGTACGAAAGTCAAGATGTCGTGACGTCATAATACAGGACTTAAAAGAACGTTCCAAAAAATAATTACTTAAATTTGAGTCAGAATCGAGTTACTTTTTCAATAACAAATATTTTCAAATTAACCATCATAAATATGTAAAATATTGATGTTTTACTATTTTTATTTAAAAATTATCGAAGTGCACTCTTCGTCGTCCGTCTTCTACCAAAAAACAGTTGTTTACTCGGTGAGGGAAAGTTTTCCAATTGTTGTGATGAAAGTGCCCCAGCGTCTGTGGTGCAAGGGTGTGCGGATTTATCACAGGAAATGGTTAGTTTATTGACACAAGAGCGACTCCGTAAACATCGAGATGGCGTCAACTTTCTAAATATTTCGAGTTGTAAGTAAAAATGTTGAACGCGTTTTGGTGAGATTTGCACTACGTTTGACACCCTTTTCACTACCCTGTTTAAATCTTAAAATTTGGCCTTAATTTCTAACTTTGGAGAAAATACTTACTTCGAAAGGAGAGTAGAGGTCTTTAGGGTAGATCACCACGGCAGGCCAACCAGGCCACCTACAATCAACGCTTGCCACCCTCCAAAAAAGTACATTATAACGCGTCCTGACACCCGAAGATGGGCATCAGTCGCGACTTGTTGTTGGTGAGAAACGGAGCTAAAGACCTCAACTTCCTTTCGAAGTAAGTATTTTCTCCAAAGTTAGAAATTAAGGCCAAATTTTAAGATTTAAACAGAGGGTACTGAAAATGGCGTCCACGGCAGTGGAAATCTCACCAAACGCTTTAGAAATTTTTACTTACAACTAAAAATGTTTCGAAGATTGACGCCATCTCGATGTTTACGGAGTCGCTTGTGTCAACAAACTTTCCATTTCCTGTGATAAATCCGCACACCACTTGTACCCACAGACGCTGGAGCACTTTCATCACAACAATCGAAACACTTGATTTCGCATTTCCTCCCAACAAACAAGCCAGGAGTAAACAACTGTTTTGGTAGAAGATGACGAGAAGCGTGCTCTTAGCTAATTTTTTAATAAGTAGTAAAACATCAATATTTTACATATTTATGATGATTAATTTGAAAAATATTCGTTATTGAAAAAGTAACTCGACTCTTGACTCAATTTAAGTAATTATTTTTCTGAATTAGAGCGTTCTTTTAAGTTTGTATTATGACGTCACGACATCTTGACTTTCGTACCTATTGTAAATAATTGCTATACTCAACTGTCTTGCAGAACAGTTTACCAGTTATTCATGCAGATTGTTATCAGCTATTCATGTAATTGTTATAATCGTAATGCGCATATATATCTTTTATTATTTACTTTTTGGATATATATGATGTTTTACTGCTGGATTACCGCCGTAGTGTGACGCAATCGTTTTCGGTCCCTGGGCCTCTGTCTGTTTTCGCACCATAAGAAATTATGGGGCCGAATTTGCAATGACCAGAAAGTCGTTAAAAGAGGAAAGTTAGCATTGAGGGGCATATGTTTTGACTGAGAAAAATACAAATTTATTCAATAGCTAGCTTGTAAAAAATACTTGGTTATAAAAACTTGATTGAACAACTAAGCAGCATGTCTACTATGGGTTTCAGAGACAGTGCAAGCACGTTTTTGGGCAATACCTATTTCTGTAACGAACACTCGTAACAGAACGAGATTTTGCTATAGTGCATTACACCCAGTGCCGTAATTTATAAGGGTATCGTGAATCACTAATTGTAAAGAATAACGACACTTGTCCTTGTACCAAGAGACAAAAACTCCATTATGCAGAAATGGATACGAACACGCGTATAAAGCTCCACCTACCCCCCCCCCTCCACCGCCATCCCTTTTCTTCTTCGTTCCTCCGCCTTCCTTTCTCTCTCTCTCTCTCTCTCTCTCTCTCTCTCTCTCTCTCTCTCTCTCTCTCTGTTGCCATTCGGTATGTGTTGACCCTCCAAACTGGGTATAAGACTACACACAAAACATTGAAATTGGTGAAATTAGGCTATGTATTGGAAGTATATATACATAAATATTAAGCATTTTATCATTATTGCATTACTATGACAACTAGAATTCATGGAAACAGTTTATAACTAATGGAACGGCGTATGTGTGAAGGGGGGGCCTCCACTAATGTGGCAACGATGATTTTGCCATTCTTAGCATGCAAACATTAAAGGTTACATTTACTTTCTGGCATACGATTATTAAAGAAATTCAAAATACTAAAATAGCTGAAATCAATGAAAAGTGCTAGCAAAAAAAAAAAAAAAAAAAAAAAAAAAAAAAAAAAAAAACAAAAAAAAAAAAAAAAAAAAAAAAAAAAAAAAAGTATATAATTCACTTTCCGTAGTCGTTCCTCTATGCCACTTTTCCGTATTCGTTCCTCTATGGTTTTCGGCAGGCCAGATGTACAACAAGGTTAGAAAAAAAACATTGGATTGTATTTAGGGTGAAACATCACGACAGGCCAACCCTCATCACGGTAGACGGGTCTTATTCATCGATAAATTGGTGAAACATGAATACAATTGCAACTCTAAGCATACCATTTAAAAGACTGAAGTTTCGTCAACATAATGTGATATATGAAAGCCCCATACGAACTAAAATAAGCATGTGAGCTCTTCGTAAAATATGTTTTCAAGGCAGTTTTGAAATCCAATATGGCGGCTACGTTTTGCATGGACGGTTCTCATCAGTGACGGCCACCATCTTTCCCCAGCCTTCCCAGCACTCATTTGAACAATGTTAGCGTATGTATGTAACGTTTATTGATCTTACTCAAGATTGCAGTTGTAATCAGCACAATAAAACAACATTTTGTTGCCTATATTACTGAAAGTATGAAACTGTTATTCCCGGGGTTAGGTGGAACTGAATTCATTCTTACCTTGTAAATCGGCGGTTTTTATCCTTACTGTCATCACAACTGAAACTCCACAGTGCTTATTGATTGTTATTATACACATTTTGGTCTCAGTTCACTCCACATTGCACTTTAAAACCCTCCCGTTGCTGTTCCTGGTTTCTAAGCGCGCGCCATAAACACAATTTCGAACAGCAGACGACGACAGACGACGAAACTGCAAAGTTTTATTTCCCTAAACTGTTTACTTTACTCGTTATTTAGTTTAAATTTACTTTGTTATTTAAAAATTTTGATTTAATTCATGTATTATTATCCCTTTTTTTTGCAACTAAATTACCCCGAAAAATTACAGATATTTCTAAAGTAGATAAAATCAAATGTTTCTAACTTTTGTCGACATCTGGCTGCCGAAAACCATAGAGGAACGACTACTTTTATTTTTTTTTTTTTTTGCTTTTTTGTTTTTGCTAGCACTTTTCATTGATTTCAGTCTTTATTAGTATTTTGAATTTCTTTAATAATCGTATGCCAGAAATAAATGTAACCTTTAATGTTTGCATGCTAAGAATGGCAAAAATCATCGTTGCCACATTAGTGGAGGCTTCACACATACGCTGTTCCATTATTATAAACTGTTTCCATGAATTCTAGTTGTCATAGTAATGCAATAATGATAAAAATTGCTTTAATATTTATGTATATATACTTCCAATACATAGCCTAATTTCACCAATTTCAACGTTTTGTGTGTAGTCTTATACCCAGTTTGGAGGGTCAAAAACACATACCGAATGGCAACAGAGAGAGAAAGAGGAGAGAGAAAGGAAGGCGGAGGAACAAAGAAGAAAAGGGATGGCGGAGGTGGGAGGGGGGGGGGGGGGGGGGAGAGGGTAGGTGGAGCTTTATACACGTGTTCGTATCCATTTCTGCATAATGGAGTTTTTGTCTCTTGGTACAACGGACAAGTGTCGTTATTCTTTACGATTAGTGATTCACGATACCCTTATAAATTACGGCACTGGGTGTAATGCACTATAGCAAAATCTCGTTCTGTTACGAGTGTTCGTTACAGAAATAGGTATTGCCCAAAAACGTGCTTGCACTGTCTCTGAAACCCATAGTAGACATGCTGCTTAGTTGTCAATCAAGTTTTTATAACCAAGTATTTTTTTACAAGCTAGCTATTGAATAAATTTGTATTTTTCTCAGTCAAAACATATGCCCCTCAATGCTAACTTTCCTCTTTTAACGACTTTCTGGTCATTGCAAATTCGGCCCCATAAATTTCTTATGGTGCGAAAACAGACAGAGGCCCAGGGAATGAAAACGATTGCGTTCACACTACGGCGATTAATCCAGCAGTAAAACATCTTCATATATCCAAAAAGTAAATAATAAAGATATATATGTGCATTACGATTATAACAATTACATGTATAGCTGATAACAATCTGCACGAATAACTGGTAAACTGTTCTGCAATGACAGTTGAGTATAGCAATTATTTACAATAGGTACGAAAGTCAAGATGTCGTGACGTCATAATACAGAACTTAAAAGAACGTTCTAATTCAGAAAAATAATTACTTAAATTTGAGTCAGAGTCGAGTTACTTTTTCAATAACGAATATTTTCAAATTAATCATCATAAATATGTAAAATATTGATGTTTTACTACTTATTTAAAAATTAGCTAAGAGCACACTTCTCGTCATCTTCTACCAAAACAGCTGTTTACTCCTGGCTTGTTGTTGGTGAGAAATCGTGTTTCGATTGTTGTGATAAAAGTGCTCCAGCGTCTGTGGGTACAAGTGGTGTGCGGATTTATCACAGGAAATGGAAATGTTTGTTGACACAAGCGACTCCGTAAACATCGAGATGGCGTCAATCTTCGAAACATTTTTAGTTGTAAGTAAAAATTTCTAAAGCGTTTTGGTGAGATTTCCACTGCCGTGGCGCCATTTTCAGTACCCTCTGTTTAAATCTTAAAATTTGGCCTTAATTTCTAACTTTGGAGAAAATACTTACTTCGAAAGGAGAGTAGAGGTCTTTAGCTCCGTTTCTCACCAACAACAAGTCGCGACTGATGCCCATCTCGGGTGTCAGGAACGCGTTTTATAAGTACTTTTTCAGAGGGTGGCTAGGTGTTGATTGTAGGTGGCCTGCTTGGCCTGCTGTGATGTTTCACCCTACTTTAGAAATATATCTGTAATTTTTCGGGGGTAATTTGTTGCAAAAAAGGGATAGTATACATGAATTAAATAAACATTTTTAAATAACAAAGTAAATTTAAACTAAATAACGAGTAAAGTAAACAGTTTAGGGAATAAAACTTTGCAGTTTCGTCGTCTGTTGTCATCTGCTGTTCATAACTGTGTTTATGGCGCGCGCGCTTAGAAACCAGGAACAGGAACGGGTTTAAAGTGCAATGTGGAGTGAACTGAGACCAAAATGTGTATAATAACAATCAAATAAGCACTGTGGAGTTTCAGTTGTGATGGCAGTAAGGATAAAAACCACAGATTACAAGGTAGAATGAATTCAGTTCAAACCATAAACCCCGGGAATAACAAGTTTCATACTTTCACTAATATAGGCAACAAAAATGATATTGTTATGATACAATAAAGTTTGTTCATACTTACCTGGCAGATATATATATATAGCTGTATTCTCCGAAGCCCGACAGAATTTCAAAACTCCCGGCACACGCAGTGGTCGGCCAGGTGGTTAGTACCCATTCCCGCCGCTGGGAGGCGGGTGTCAGGAACTATTCCCATCTTCTATTCAGATTTTCTAATGCCACTGTCCCCGAGGGGAGGTTGGGCGGGTACTTGATTATATATATCTGCCAGGTAAGTATGAACAAACTTTATTGTATCATAACAATATCATTTTGTTCATGACACTTACCTGTCAGATATATATATATATAGCTGATTCCCACCATTGGAGGTGGGGAGGGACAGAATAAAAGGATTTTGGGAAACATTTCACATGCAGATGATAGACATCTTGGTTCCTTACCTGTTAGCATAGCTGACTTCGTGATTACTGTCACCCAAGTCTGCTTTTGCTTTACTAGTCTCTCCAGCAAGGACGTGACCTGTATAGCTGGTGAGTTCTAGATGATCTGACAACGGGGGCGTGACCACAATGTGTCTAGACCATATTGACCATACCATGAGGGCTAAGAAGTAAAATAAATATCACCACCTGACCAACCTAGCCAAAGTTAAGGTGTTTTAACTAAGGCTTAAGAGTTAAGAAGTCCGCCATTGGCGGCGACTCAACAAATAAAATTAAGAGCTCTTCCTAACCATTTTCTACAGGATAGGATGAGTGGTACTTCTTGCCCCCAAGATTGTGTCTGCGGACACGTATGGCCCTAGCGAGCAGCAGATCTCATATGACGTTCTTCACATCTCTCAGGGAGTGTGAAGCGAACACAGAGTTGCTTCGCTAAAACGCGGTACTCAGGATGTAACTGAGTGCCATGCTCTGAAATGAAATGCTTCCGAGGCCGCGCCCTCACCTCGTGAGCATTTACTTTAAAAGGTTTCAAATCTTTGTTCAAACATGACGAATGAGCCTCTTAGAAAGACTCCTTAAAAATAACGCCAGGGCGTTCTTCGACATGGGGCAAGTCTGGTCATTTTACGGAACACCGCAGATTGTCCGATATGACCTCGACTTTCTTTAGTTTTATCAAGATAAAACTTGAGAGCCCCGACAGGGCACAGGACTCTCTGTGGCTCTTGCCCAATAATTTGTGCCATCCCCTTGATCTCCATGCCTTTTGGGCCAAGGGTTAGACGGGTTTTCGTTCTTAGCAAGAACGGAAGGCTTAGAGGACACAGAATTATGTCCTCTAAAGCCAAAAACCTCTGATGATGGCTAAAACCTCACTAACCCTCTTTGCCGTAGCTAGAGTGGTTAGAAAATTAGCCTTTCTGGTCACGTGTATTAAGTTTACAGAAAGGAGAGGTTCGAAATGCTTTGACATCAAGAACTTCAGACTACGTCTAAGTCTATGCCGGAAGCTTCGATCTAGACCATTTTCAAGATTTCCGCAGACCTCAAAGATCGTGAAGGGCTTTGTTGTTTGACAGATCCGAATCTCTGAGCCTAGAGGCCGTCAACAAAACATATTTCCGTATTCTACAATCGTTGGGACTGTTAGCTTATCCCATACTTCAGACGGAAAGGGAAGACGGTAAAGTAATTCACAGAGGTGGAGGTGTAGGATTAGTCATTCTTCCTGCACTATCTCCAGAATTGGCCCACTCCGATTGGTACACTGCAAAATATGCAGCACTGCTTTGCTTTGGCAATGAGACTTGTAATTAATATTGAAGATCCTCTCGCTTCTCGACAGTCTGAACGCATCCAGACTCAGAGCGGAGAGGTTTATAGGTACTCTCGAAGTGAGGTGTTAGAGTAGACCGATTCTCTCGGGAAGGGTCCTTGGAAAGTGCTCTCTGAAGGACGTGAACCTCTGTGAATCCAGCCTCTCGAAGGCCAACATGGGGCGATCAGCGTCTTTCTCGCTCCCTCTGACGCCAGCGATTATCTTATCATATTTCCTAAGCTTTTGAATAGGGGAAAAGAGACTAACCAACTATCCCATTCCATACTATATGATGGCGTCTATTGCTACCGCTCTCGGATCGAGAATAAGGGAGCAACGTAGAGGAAGCTTCTTCGTCTTCAATATTGCGAAGAAATCTACGAAATGGACGTCTCCAAAGTCTCCACAACTCTCGACATACTTCTAAGCGAGGATTACTCAGACGTCAGTAGTTGCTGCCGTCGATCGAGAAGATCCGCACGGACGTGCAATAGTGTAACGAACCTCTTGAGGATCGTTACGTTCCGTGCCTATGTCGATAACCATCTCTCTCTTCTTGGGATATGAGAGAGCTGCGAAATTATCTGAGATGATTTGGACCAATCGACCAAAAAATGACAATTTGTCGAAAATTGCATTTTTCCTAACTATACAAACCTGAGGTCCTTTAACAATAGGAAGTAGCTAGCGGCAGCTGGAACGGTCGTAAGCTTCGAACAAGGGGAGAACGGTAGTTAACTGCTTGTCCGACAGTCGCGCGCCGCGCGACTGGGAGGTAAACAAATCACTTTTGCTTTTGGCCCATGCAAAATACGCAGAGTGAGGGGTGGCATGAGGAGGGACTATATGTAAAGGACCTCAGGTTTGTATAGTTAGGAAAAATGCAATTTTCGACAATTGTCATTTGTTCCGATACGTAATACAAACCATCGGTCGTCTTTAACAATAGGAAGACTCACTTGGTGGGAGGAATCTGAGTCTTTTGATGAACAGACTGGTGTTCGTCCATCCCTGGAATGCCTCCCTGGTCGTAAGAGCGAGGGAGGGATCCAAGCCTCTGTCCGATTGATCGGGGTGTGCACCGCAGGATCAATGGTCAGACCTCTGGGCCGAGTACTAAGAGAGAGGCAAGCGTATCTCTTCGTACCAGCAAGCAAGAACTTGTTCCTGTTTGCAAGAGGCAACATAAAGTATGGGTTGTCTCAAGCTGGCATCCACTTCCTCCCCCTTGTTGGAGGAAGAAGTGGTGGATATACGCTCCTATCCCTAGTGAAAGGGATAGGATGGTGCTCTGTTGAGTAGCTCACCTGCATCTTGTCCTTATCCAGCAGGGTGACGACCGTGTCCCTCTAACCACAGGTAGAGGGGAAGAAAAAGATGGGAAGAGGAGCCAGTCACACTCTCATTCACCATCCATTCTTACGGTCACACCAGGACTCGATGCTGTTCAGCCTGCGAGGGTCCTGGGTTCCGCTACACACTGTTGAGCAGCCACCACGGGTCCCAAGGAAAAAGATCCAAAGACCTGTGGGCAATATCCCGAAGGTAGAAGGAAGGGCATGTGGTCTGGTTGGACCAGACCCCTGCCTTCAGTACCTGCGCCAAGGAGAAGTTCTTGTGGACAAGGCAGCATCTCCTTCGCATCGAAGGCGGTGAAGTCCATTAGGGAGGGGATTGTGAACGACTCGAACCAATCGTCAGGGACCGAAGGGTTCTGAGTCTTCGCTACGAAGTTCGGTACGAAATCGAGCGTCACGGATCCCCATCCCCTGGGTGCCTGACTTCGCAGGAGAAGTCATGCAGTTCCTCAGAGGAAAAGAAGGAAATAGTCGCATGACCTATCCCTCTTCTCTACTTCGGTGATGTCCAGTACCCATACTGGTCTGTCCGTTAGCAACGAAGTCTCTCGCATCCTCCTATCCCCATGCAGCGAAGTTCTCGGTAGTGGATAGGACACCGACACTCCATGGTGTCAATGGTATAAGTACTGTGACAAGCTATTAAAACAGAAGTAATGGTTGCTGTGTAACAACCGAACTAAGTCAACAGCGTAATTCGTAACTGACTCGGGCGCTCTGACAGCTGCCGACTGACTGCGTTCGGTAGGAGGCAAGTTGTCAAAGCATCCGAGTAAGTCACGTGACCTTCGCGTTAAAGGGTTATGCCGAGAGACCAAACAAATGATGTATTTGTTGTCACCAATGCCGACAGCGAGGTGATGATTCTCTTAAGGCATGTACCCACAGGCGAAAGTCAATTGCCTTCTAGAGACCGAGGTCCCTGAAGGTAAAACATCTCATGTTTGTTGAATCTCAGCTAAGGAGAAACAACACTATGTACCGTTGAAGACGAAGGTAGATATTGAATGCAACCTACGTCTTCACATATGAATCGAGAGAAGGATCTCAAGATTCATAACCTGTGCTTACAAATGACTGAAAACGCTAACCGCTATTCATTGTGCTGTCGTGAGAAGTCGTAGTTGCAATGAAAGCGGGGCGTTCTTCGGTAATGAAAACACAGGTGAAAGCCGCCTGAAGAACTGCTTCTCATGGGTGAACATTTGGAGGTAGAGCGTCAGGTCGGAGAGTAGGCGATGTCTTCTGACACATCTTGTAATTCGGGTTGAACAATGAACAATTGTACACCTACGAATACGAGATGTTTTGAAGACAAACTCAGATGTCTGCAAAATCATTCGCATTATCGCAGCGATGCAGCGGGAGATGGTTACAGACTTCTGTTACCGTGCGGTAAACAGAAAGATGAAAGAGTCCAAGAGATATCTCTGTTGAAAATTCTCGCAATGTCGAAGGCGATGGAATCTAGCGTCAGCAGTAGATGGTCCTTCATTATTGCGAGAATCCTCGTTAATCAGAGACCTAAGTCCATGATTGTTAGGCAGAGATACGGTTCGGTAGTCAATCAAGCAGGGGAGAGAGAGACATACATGACCGTGAATCTCGGAGGCCCAGCTGATACTGAGCTGCTATGAGGCAGTTCAATACGCAGTGGTTGAGCCTGCTGACTCGTCATCCTGAGTTGCCAGGTAATCCATTATTCCACGAAGGAATGCGTTCGGCCAGAACTACCGAGCATAAAAGATATGCTCGGGCAATTATATTTAGGCGAAACGAATTTCGGTAAATATAAAAGTTGAAATGGTGTTGTCGTGACAAAACCATAAGTATATAAAATTGAAACTGAAAAACTCCTGGGAGGTTGCAGGCAACCCCGAGTTGCAGTTCAATTAGAATACTTCTCGTCTAAGTCGCAATCCGTAGAATAACTAGGATATGCGCCTACCCCTCGGACAATTCAACTGCTTAGCAGAATCATGTCGCGAGGTTAATATACGTAGTATATTTGTAGGATTCTGAACAACGATCTCCATCCTAAATTCTTTCCTTCAAGAAAACAAAATAAGGATTGGAGATCGACCACCTTCGTTCTCTATTAAAGAGAGTGAAGGAGAAGTCTTCTCGAAGGAAAGCTTCAATGGTGAACAGAATACTAAGACGATAGTTCAAGCCAAACTGGATATTCCCGTCCGATCTCCTCTATTCCAGGTTGGTCGCCTACTGTGAGATAGTTTCTTTCAGCAGCAGTCTTCCACAATGCTAGAAATTCCAGGAATTCGAGCATAGGCGAGGTTCCCGATTATCGTGTAACATATCGGGGATTCTCGTCTCGCTCACTTTGGACCGTGGTCTCGCGTAAGTGTTGAAAGATCGTAAAAAACTCGAACACTCTGAATGCGCTAGAAATTCCGTAGAATTCTAAGCAGTCTGCGAAACCCCCACCGAATTCGTCAAACGATATCGGCTGGTGGTCCTCTCGATTCCCGTAGAAATCGAGGAATGGAGCAGGATTCCTCCTCAACGACCGGGGCTTACGTCAGGTAGGACCCGAAGGTCCCCCCCTCCCCCCGGTAGCGCAGTCCCGAACGTGGGATCCTACAAAGAAATCTCTGTAGGATCCTTCCCCTTTCCCTCGTAGCCGTAAGGAGAGAGGGAAGGGGAAGGAATTGGATACTCGCTCGCTTCTTCCCAGTGGAAACTAGCAGTTGGAGAAGAGTAGGAGCAGCCATCGCCTTGCGGCGATGGCCTCTCAGAGTCTGGGAAAACGTATCGTCAGGAGGAAAACGTTTCCCGCGGAGGAGGGTTACGAACTCTCACTGTAGGTAAGGGTCTGCCGCCACTGTGAACGTCGTCTGGGTGGGGCTGATCGACACCTGACAGGAGAGAGCCGAAAACCGTCCTGCGACTCATTCCAGTCCTCGTCGAGGTCGAAACCATCTCAGGAGGACCGAAGGAGTATTTAAATACGGTGTCCGAAGAACACGTAGAAAACGCCGCTGTCGCAGTAGAGGAGGTGGAAGTAGCTTGATCGACCGGCCAGAACTGAGAGAGCCTTCTGTCCGGAGACGAGAGACACTGGTTCGAGACAGAATCGGCAAGCTCCGATCGCGGCCGACCCCACCACCGTCGGTTTGGGTTCCCTCTCGGGCCCCAAAACGACTCGAGCAGAGACGTGGGCTCTGCTGGTGGGAGCGGCAATCCTCCGCAGGGTCATTATGCTGACGAATCAGCTTAATGACTTCTGCAAATTCTCTGTATCTCGGGAGTAACCGCGTCTTGCGGAGTAGGACCGTCCAGTCCCTCCAACAAGAGTAGATCCCTAGATACTCTCCTTCAGAAGGAGGAAGAGCGGCAGACCCCTGACGGTCGCCTCCAGCTAATTGCGCGTAGTCCTGGTCGGTCCTAGAACCGTGCCTGGTCCATACGGCGTCATAGCGGGGTCGCGAGCGGCGCACCTCTCGCGATCACTCATAGGTACCTCGCTCCTCCCGGCGTAGCCCGAGGAGGTTGAAGGTACAGGAGAGGCAGACTGACGCTCCCCCCATAGCTCGCTGGCAGGACCAGCGTGCTTGGAGGGCTGCTGCCGATCGTCAACCCGCGGTTGGCGATCGAGCAGCATGCCTAGCCTGCCGCTCGCCTGAGGCGAGAGGCTTGGCTGAGAACGTCGACGCTGATCTCTAGCGTCAGGCGAGCTGTTGTGGTTACCGTCTCCGCCGGTCCCGATGGGAGCGGCGTCAGGTGACCTGCTAGGCTCGCTGTCACGGTGAGACCGGCGAGCGTCCTCTCGGCGCGTCGAGCCGCTGGTACCAGCCGTGGCTGGTACCGACGGCCGCCGGGGACCCCTTCCTCGCCTCAACCCGTTATGGGAGAGGCCGACCTGACGCACCCCCCTCGCTCGCTGGCAGGACCAGCGTGCGTGGAGGGCTGCTGCTGATCGTCAACCCGCGGTGACGGGTCGAGCAGCAGGCCTAGCCTTACCGCTCGCCTGGGGCGATTGGCTCGGCTGAGAACGTCGAGACCGATCTCTAGCGTCAGGCGAGCTGCCGCTGGTCACCGTCTCCGCCCGGTCCCATCGGGAGCGGCGGACGGGTGACCTGCTAGGCTCTGTGTCGCGTCGAGACCGGCCAGCGTCCTCTCGCCGCGTCAAGTCGCTGGTACCAGCCGTGGCTGGTACCGGCGGCCGCGGGGACTCCTTCCTCCGCCTCAACCCGTGGCTGATCAGCGACCGTCGTTCAGTTAGCCCGAGCAGCCAGTTGATCGCTGCGAGAGCGTCCCACTGGCCTGGCGAGAGTTGTGTGCACGACTCTCGCCAGTCTTCTGCTCCGCGCCGCTGTCTTGACGGCGAGCGAGCTCGGGCGTCAAAAACTTTGGCTGGACGGTCTTCTTGGAAGAGCGTCCAACTCGGTGCTTCGCGCGAACGAGAAGCGGCCGAGACGGAACCTGGTTTAGCGGCAGACCCGCTAGCACAGGTGAGGACGCACCAGCCGAGGCTGGTGCCCTCTGGTCCCGTCGACTTCTTTGCAGAAGAAGCGACGGGGCCCCGTTCCCGAAGGAACAGGAGGACCAGCAGAAGAGCTCCCCAGCTCGCCTGAGCGAGCCGGGCCCTTAGAAGATCCCGAAGGAGATCTTCTTAGGGGGGAAGGAGGCAACCTTCTTCTTCTTCGGCTGTTTGGCCTTAGAAGTCGAAGGGGAAGGAGAGGCAGCGGACGACGAAGAAGACGACGACGACACCTTCTTCCTCTTCCTCTTCTTCTTCGCCAGGCTCCGCAGGACAGACGTCAGGTCTTCCATCCACAGGAGGAGCCGGGGCAGTTGCCGAAGCAACAGGGCCCGACTGTACCTGTCCGGAAAGACCTGAGACTGTGACAGCATCACCAACAGCAGGAACAACAGGAACAGGTCCAGGAACAGCAGGAACATCTGAAAGTGAATGAGCAGCAGGCACCTGATCTGAAAGGGAATGACGGCGGTGGGACAGCAACAGGTACGGCAGGCACGGCAGGTACCACGGAGAGACAGGCGTCCTGTCGGCAGCTTACCGTCATCCTCGGCACTGGCGGCAGGTCCAGGGGGGTACTCTTTGGGCAGC
>NC_061101.1:19976283-19997662 GCF_015104395.2 Macrobrachium nipponense | reverse complement strand
TTACACAGCAACCATTACTTCGTTTTAATAGCTTGTCACAGATACCCATACCATTGACACCCACCATGGAGTGTCGGTGTCCTATCCACTACCGAGAACTTCGCTGCATGGGGATAGGAGGATGCGAGAGACTTCGTTGCTAACGGACAGACCAGTATGGGTACTGGACATCACCGAAGTAGAGAAGAGGGATAGGTCATGCGACTATTTCCTTCTTTTCCTCTGAGGAACTGCATGACTTCTCCTGCGAAGTCAGGCACCCAGGGGATGGGGATCCGTGACGCTCGATTTCGTACCGAATTTCGTAGCGAAGACTCAAACCCTTCGGTCCCTGACGATTGGTTCGAGTCGTTCACAATCCCCTCCCTAATGGACTTCACCGCCTTCGATGCGAAGGAGATGCTGCCTTGTCCACAAGAACTTCTCCTTGGCGCAGGTACTGAAGGCAGGGGTCTGGTCCAACCAGACCACATGCCCTTCCTTCTACCTTCGGGATATTGCCCACAGGTCCTTGGATCTTTTTCCGTGGGGGGGGGACCCGTGGTGGCTGCTCAACACGTTGTTGTAGCGAACCCAGACCCTCGCAGGCTGAACAGCATCGAGTCCTGGTGTGACCGTAAGAATGGATGGTGAATGAGAGTGTGACTGGCTCCTCTTCCCATCTTTTTCTTCCCCTCTACCTGTGGTTAGAGGGACACGGTCGTCACCCGCCCTGCTGGATAAGGACAAGATGCAGGTGAGCTACTCAACAGAGCCCCCATCCTATCCCTTTCACTAGGGATAGGAGCGTATATCCACCACTTCCTCCAACAAGGGGGAGGAAGTGGATGCCAGCTTGAGACAACCCATACTTTATGTTGCCTCTTGCAAACAGGAACAAGTTCTTGATTGCTGGTACGAAGAGATACGCTTGCCTCTCTTCAGTACTCGGCCCAGAGGTCGACCATTGATCCTGCGGTGCCACACCCCGATCAATCGGACAGAGGCTTGGATCCCTCCCTCGCTCTTACGGACCAGGGAGGCATTCCAGGGATGGAGAACACCAGTCTGTTCATCAAAAAGACTCAGATTCCTCCCACCAAGAAGTGAGTCTTCCTATTGTTAAAGGACCGAGGGTTTGTATTACGTATCGGAACAAATGACAATTTGTCGAAAATTGCATTTTTCCTAACTATACAAACCTGAGGTCCTTTAACATAAAGTCCCTCCTCATGCCACCCTCACTCTGCGTATTTTGCATGGGCCAAAAGCAAAGTGATTTGTTTACCTCCCAGTCGCGCGGCGCGCGACGATCGGACAAGCAGTTAAACTACCGTTCTCCCCTTGTTCGAAGCTTACGACGTTCCAGCTGCCGCTAGCTACTTCCTATTGTTAAAGGACCTCAGGTTTGTATAGTAGGAAAAATGCAATTTTCGACAAATTGTCATTTTGCCATTCTTAGCATGCAAAAAACATTAAAGGTTACATTTATTTCTGGCATATAGTTATTAAAGATATGTTCAAATACTAATATAGACTGAAATCAATGAAAAGTGCTAGCAAAAAAACAAAAGCTAAAAAAAAAAAAAAAAGATATTATATAATCCACTTATCCATAGTCGTTCCTCTATGGTTTTTTGGCAGCCAGATGTACAAAAACGTTATAAACATTTGATTGTATCTACTTTAGAAATATCTGTAAATTTTTTGGGCTTTTTTGGGGTAATTTGGTTGCAAAAAAGGGATAATATACATGTATTAAATTAAGATCTTTTATACATTCAACTTACTGTCAGATATATACTTAGGTATTAGAACTCCGTCGTCGACAGAAATTTGAATTTCGCGCACACGCTACAGGTAGGTCAGGTGATCTACCGCCCTGCCGCTGGGTGGCAGGAATAGGAAACCATTCGTTTCTATCAGATTTTCTCTGTCGGCGCTACTGGCAACAACGTTGTTAGTTCCTCCGGCTGATTTTCGTTTTTGCATCGCAATTGATCTTCATATTGGACTTTTTGGTGACGTATTTGGATCGTTGTATTGGCATACGCTATTGTGGACCGTTGATTGGATTTGGATTGGATTTTTCATCATGATGTCTGACTCTGGAAGTGTGGTTGAGAGTGTGTGTAATGAGGGCTGCAAAGTGAGAATACTGAAAAGCATCGGTTGATCCTCACACTCACACTGTCGTAATTGTGTAGAAAGTATGAATGCTCTTTTCTTTAATAACACTTGTCACGAATGCGAGAGTTTGAGTGCTGAAGGGGGAAGGGTGGAAGTCGCTAACTTCTTATTTGAAGAAGTTAGAAAGAGACAGAGCGAGGAAGGCTTCTTCCAAAACCCTGCCTAGCTCTCTTTCTGGCGATCTATCTAATTAGTAATTTTGTACCCTCTTCTCCTCTGTTAAATGTTGCTCCTCCTTCTAATATTTCAGTACCTGCACCTTTTGTAGATTCTACGGATTCTGCATCGGAAATTGCAAATCTCAAAGCCTCCCTTAAGAAAATGGAGCTTAAGATGGCGGCTATAGAAGGTAAGCATAGTGAAATAAACAGTGCAGTTGAAAGTGACACAAGTGTCCCCAGTATATGGGAGGGGGCGTCTGATCGGCTCCACAACGCTCCCAGGCCTAGACCTCTTTCAAGCACCCAAGCCCAGAGGAGAAGGAATGTCAAAAGCCGTACGGAGGTTGCGGAGGATCCCCACCAGTCAGACGTCCCTTCGGCAGGTTCTGTGTCACCTCAGACTGCCAGAAATCGCTATCGAAAAAGCGTTCTCCGTGAGTGTTTCTCTTCGTCGGAGAATTCTTCACCCAAGAGAGGATGGAGATCAAGGGATCTGTCCCACCCCTTGAAGAGGAGCTGGAAAGAATCTCGAGTTGACTCGAGTCCTGAGCGTTTTCCGGAGGAGTTGCCGTCGGAAAACAAGAAGGCTAGAAGTTTGTTGCTTTCTCCTGCGGATTCGTGGGAAAAGGATAAGGACCGTTCTCCTTCCCCTCTTTTGGACAGGAACAGAGAAACTACGAGGATTCTGAGAGATATGCAGGATTCGATCGCTTCTCTCGTTGGAGTTCTCTCCAAAGATCCTCCAAGAAGGAAGGATTCGTATCTGCCCATTAAGAGGTCTAAACCGTCCTTATATCAGGTTCGTCCGAGAGATTTGTCTTCTTCGGATAACGATTCTCCAGTCTCGACTCGTCAGTCTTTAATGAAAACCCTACCAAGTTTCAGGCTCCTACCAGGCGCGAGGCGCCAGATGAGAGCGAGATTTCTCCCAGGCGAGAAGCGCCAACCAGGCGCGAGGCGCCAGCCAGGCACGAGCAGTCAACCATGAGCGATGAACCAGCAAGACGAGAAGTGCCAGACAGGAGCCAGGCGCCTGCCAAGCACGGAGCTTGGAGTAGCAGTGATTCTTTGTTTGGAAGTAAATCTCCTTCCAAACGTAAGACTCTTCGAGAAAGACAGACACCAGACAAAATAGATGGCCCTTCGAAAGTAACTGTATCTACTTCGACTTCTCAGGGCATTGCAGAGATCTCTTTGGAAGGACAAGAGAAGAAAACTGATAGTTCTGGCAGTCTTTCTCTGACCAGAAGTATTTCTCCCCAAGAAGAAAGGTCCTCGAATAAAGAGTCTTCCAAAAGAGCTCGCCCCTGCTGATAATTTGGAACTTGAAGATGTGTCGATGAAGAGATTCCTACTAATGAAGGCCTTTCTAACTATAAGGTCTTAGCTTCTCTTCTACTCCAAGAATTCGGAGATTCGTTAAGTCCAGCAGCTCCTCCTTCTCCTAGATCACTCTTCTCAAGCACGAAGACACCAAAGTCTTCTTCATTTTTAAAAATGAAGCCTGCGATATCGATGAAGAAAGCTCTGCAGTCTCTTAATACTTGGATGAACACTAAGAAAGAGTCATTAAGAACGGTGTATTGCTCTCCTCCTTCCAAACTTGCAGGGAAGAGAGGCATTTGGTACAGGACGGGAGAAGCTATGGGCCTGATGCTCCCTTCATCAGCAGAATCGGACTTTTCCAGCCTAGTGGATTCTTCAAGAGACACTCCCTTAATTCGGCCAAAGCTTCGTGGAGCATGTCCGAGAGTCAGACCAGCTCCTAACGGGACTTTTCCCACGGATTGGAAGTTTTCAATTTACCTGAATTGGTCCCTTGGGGTGCTGGCTAAAAAGACCCGAGATCCAGACTTTCTTGATCCAGAGGTTTTACACAGTATCTTGTCATGCATGGACAAAGCAGTGCAAGATGGTGCAAGATGTTCGGGAGAACTGGCCTCTCTTTTCGGGTCAGGAGTGGTCAAAAAGAGATCACTTTTTGGGTTTTTTTTTTTTACCAAAGCGGTATCTCCTCAGAGGTCAGCTCTACTCTACGCTCCGCTGTCGGATGATCTATTCCCTTCGCAGTTGGTTAAGGACATCTCGCGTTCACTTTCTGAGAAGGCAACGCAAGATCTTTTGGTACAATCTACCAAGAAGAATAGACCGGCAGTACCAGTTGTCAAGAAAACGGCTCGTACTCCTCTTGTGCCTTTTTGTGGAGGCTCCTCATCTCGACCCCCAACAAAAAGAAAGACTTTCGACAAACGAGGAAGGTCTTCCGTCCGACCGTTTAAAAAGTCGAAATAGCAGTCAAGTCCTCCAAACACCTGTAGGTGCCAGGCTTTCTAAGGTTTGTAGAAGCCTGGGCCAGGAGGGAGTGCCGACCCCTGGACTTTGTCTGTTCTGAGAAGGGTTACATCATTCCCTTCCTAAACAGACCGCCCTTGTCTACAACTCCGAGGGAACTGTCGGCGAAGTACAAGGACCCTGTTCTGAAGGAGACTTCTTCAGACGGTGGTAACGATGCGGAACAAAGAAGCGATAGAAGTAGTGCAGGATCCTCACTCCCTGGGATTTTACAACCACCTTTTCTTAGTCCCGAAGGCTTCGGGGGGATGGAGACCTGTCCTAGACGTAAGCATTTTGAACCGTTACGTGGAGAAGAAGAAATTCTCCATGGAGACTTCTGCTTCAGTTTCTTTCAGCTCTGCGTCCGGGGAGACTGGATGGTCTCCTGGACCTTCAGGATGCTACTTCCATGTTCCAATTCACCCATCGTCGAGGAAGTATCTCAGGTTTATGACACAAGAAAGATCTTCGAGTTTCAGGCCTTGTATTCGGCCTCTTTACGGCCCCCCAGGTATTCATGTATCTGATGAGGAATGTGGCCAGATGGCTTCATCTAAAAGAGATAAACATCTCCCTTTATCTGGGCGATTGGCTCATCCGAGCCAAGTCGGAGAAGCAATGTTTGGAGGACTTGCACACAACATTGAAACTAACGCAATCTCTAGGATTACTCGTGAACCTCGAGAAATCGCAGATGATCCCCAGCCAGAACTTAGTTTATCTGGGGATTTGGATGGATTCTCGGGGTTTTCGGGCTTTTCCTTCCCAGGAAAGACTCGTTCGGGGCTTACAGAAAGTCTCGAACTTCCTAGGGAAAGAACGCAGTTCAGCGAGGGAATGGTTTAGCCTTCTGGGGACTCTTTCCTCTCTAGAACAGTTCATTTCCCTAGGAAGACTCCACCTACGCCCTCTTCAATTCTTCTTTAAAAGAACGTGGAATTGGAAAGAAGGACAATTGACAGACACTTTCTCGATTCCCTTAGAGGTGAAGAATCACCTAAAGTGGTGGCTGATCCGCCCTCTAGAAAAGAACGAGGGCATGTCTCTGGAGGTTTGGAACCCAAACCAAATATTATTCTCAGACCCATCAGAGAAGGGATGGGGGGCGACTTTAGGGGCAAAAGAAGTGTCAGGCTTATGGAAGAAGGAACAGGAAGCCTGGCATATAAACGCCAAGGAACTGTGCGCAGTTTTCCTAGCCCTAAAGTTCTTCGAACCAGAGGTCAAAGATCAAGTGGTACAGGTCAACTCAGACAATACCATGGTGTTGGCCTATATCAGAAAACAGGGGGGGACGCATTCGTTTTCCCTTTATGAGATAACGAGGAGTCTTTTAACTTGGGCAAAAGAAAAGAACATTACCCTCCTAACGAGGTTTGTGAAAGGAGAGAAAAAAGTGAGGGTGGACAGGCTCAGCAGAACGAACCAAGTCCTCCCCACAGAGTGGACTCTCCACTCGCAAGTGTGTCAGAGCCTTTGGTCCCTGTGGGGGAGGCCACAGTTAGACCTGTTCGCAACCTTCCTATCCAAGAGGATAGAGAACTTCTGCTCCTCGGTGGAAGATCCAAGAGCTATAGCGGTAGATGCCCTTCTGTTGAATTGGTCAGGTCTAGACGCCTACGCCTTTCCCCCATTCAAACTACTAGGAATAGTCCTGAAGAAGTTTGTGGCGTCAGAAGGGACAAGACTAACTCTCATCGCCCCGTTTTGGCCCTCTCAAGATTGGTTCACAGAGGTACAGGAATGGACGTGGACTTCCAGATCTCTTCCAAACAGGACAGATCTGCTCAAACAACCCCACTTCGAGAGGTATCATCAAAACCTCCCCCGCTCTCGCTCTGACTGCCTTTCGATTATCGAAAGACTTGTCAGAGTGAGAGGCTTTTCGAGCAAGGCTGCGAAAGCTATCGCTAGAGCCCGGAGATCTTCAACCATTCAGGTCTACCAATCGAAGTGGGAGTGTTTGAAGATGGTGTAGAAGGAAGAAGCTGTCCTCTTCCGATACCTGTGTGACCAACATAGCCCGACTTCCTGATTTTTCTTAGAGAGGAATCTCAGTATCGGTTTCTACTATAAAAGGCTATCGAAGTATGCTTTCTGCTGTTTTTAGAAATAGAGGCCTAAAAATAGCGGAAGAAAAGGACCTTCACGACCTAATAAGATCATTCGAAACCTCAAAATCCATATCTGCTCGTACTCCTAGCTGGAATCTGGATGTGGTACTAAAAATTCCTTCATCCGGAAAAATTTGAACCTCCTCACCTTGCTTCGTTTAGGGATTTAACGAGGAAATGTATGTTCCTGTTATCCTTAGCCACCGCTAAAAGAACGAGTGAAATCCACGCCCTTGATTCTCGAGTGGGATTCAAGAAAAAGATTCAGCTATTTGTTCTTTTTCCAGACTCTGTTTCTGGCCAAGAATGAAAACCCTTCAAAACCCTGGCCAGGAGTTTTGAAGTGAAGGGTCTTTCAAACCGGTGGTAGAGGAGATGGAAAGATCTTTATGCCCTGGTAAGGGCTCTTAAGTTCTATCTTAAGAAGAAGAAAGAACTAGGAGGATGTCAACAAAGTCTATGGTGCGCTGTAAGGGATCCAAAGAGACCCATGTCCAAAAACGCTTTAGCATTTTTTGTTAGGAGCGTAATTACAGAAGCTCATGACTAATGCACTGATGACTCCTTCAAAACGCTTCGAGTGAAGGCTCATGAGGTAAGAGCTGTGGCCACGTCTTTAGCATTTCAGAAAAACATGTCCATGAAAGACATTTTGGATGCGACTTACTGGAGATGTAACTCAGTCTTCGCATCCCATTATCTAAAAGACGTCAAGGTTACCTATGAGAAGTGCTTCTCTCTAGGTCCTTTCGTATCAGCGGATACATGCTGGGCTTGGAAAACACATACAGATCCTTAAAATTTTTATATATTATACTATATTTGGCTAGAAGACCTACCTTTTGAGATGAGTTCTTGGTTTTCTGCTGACAAGGGTCACTTGATTTCGCTACAGGCGGGCGTTGCTTTTGTCAGTAGGAAGCTGGGAGTGTGTCTTACAAGCTAGGTTGTAAAAAAAAGAAAAAATTTTTTTTTTTTTTTTATAGTTTTGTTTGTTTTGTACTATTATGTTATATGTATGGTTTGGTTTGAGTTATTGGTTGTTTGTGAGGATTCGGGGATAACTCCTTGTAATCTGAGAACTAACACGGGTTTAGGTTAAGGTGATCGGGATCGGTGTTGTGCTCCTTGAATAAGGTTTCTTGTCAAGTAAGGGTGGGGATCAGCATCCATTGACATAGTCCTTCCAGGCTCTTGCCGAGTAAGTGGATAAGACCCCTTTGGCAGACCACAAGAACTCTTAGCCATAGATCAATATCTCGCTGAGGCTCTTTGAGACGAAGCAGACTCCTGGTCAGTAACCATGAAGTCTTCCGTCTAATCAGGTAGGAACCAAGGTTTTACTTTTTATTACCTACAACGTATGTTGTTGATTCCTGTCTATTCAGTAGCTAGCGTCTGTTTTTACACTCCTCCACAATGGTGTGAATCAGCTAAGTATATATCTGACAGGTAAGTTGAATGTATAAAAATGATATTGTTATGATACAATAAAGTTTTATACATACTTACCTGGCAGATATATACAATTTATTGCCCACCCAACCTCCCCTCAGGAGACAGGTGTAGAGAAAAATCTGATAGAAAACGGGAATGGTTCCTATTCCTGCCACCCAGCGGCAGAGCGGTAGATCACCTGACCTACCTGTAGCGTGTGCGCGAAATTCGAATTTCTGTCAGACGACGGAGTCTAATAGCTAAGTATATATCTGCCAATTAAGTATATATATAACTATTGTATCATAACAATATCATTTTTTAAATAACAAAGTAAAATTTGAACTAAATAACAATAAGTAAACAATTTAGGGAATAAAACTTTGCAGTTTCGTCGTCTGCTGTTCGTAAACTGTGTTTGTGGCGCGCGTGCTTAGGAACCAGGAACAGCAACTTGTTTAAAGTGCAATGTGAGTGAATTGAGACTAAAATGTGTATATAACAATCAAATAAGCACTGTGGAGTTTCAGTTGTGATGGCAGTAAGGATAAAAACCACCTATTACAAGGTAAGAATGAATTCAGTTCAAACCATGACCCCGGGAATAAAAAGTTTCATACTTTCAGTAATATAGGCAACAAAATGAAAAATTGTTTTTTTTATTGTGCTGATTACAACTGCAATCTTGAGTAAGATCAATAAACGTTACATACATACGCTAACATTGTTCAAATGATTGCTGGGAAGATGATTTTCGTCTCTGATCATAACCTTATAACATCCCACGGTAGCTGCATATTGGATTTCAAAACTGCCTTGAAAACATATTTTACGAAGAGCGTCACATACTTTTTTTAGTTCGTATGGGGCTTTCATATATCACATTATGTTGATGAAACTTCAATCTTTTGAATGGTATGCTTGGAGTTATAATTGTATTCTTGTTTCACCATTTAAATATCGAGTGAATAAGTTTTGTGGAGTTTCAGTTGTGATGGCAGTAAGGATAAAAACCACCCATTACAAAGGTTAAAAAGCATTTACAACCTGGGAATATGACTTCTCATACTTTCACTAATATAGGCAACAAATTTTTATGTGCTTATTACAACTACAATCTTGAGTAATATCAATAAATGTTACATAGTACATGTATGTATATACACAATTGTTCAAATGAGTGCTGGAAAGGATGTGGAGCCATTCATAAAGATTCAAAGAGATGCCATATTGGATTTAAAAACTGCCTTGAGAACATATTTTACAAAGATTTCACATGCTTATTTTAGTTCGTATAGCACTTTCATATACCTCATTTTGTTAACGAAACTTCTTTCTTTTGAATGGTATGCTTAAAGATGTAATTGTATTGTTGTTTCACCCAATTAATTATCGAGTGAAAAAGTGGTCTTTTCGAATGAAATGGTAGCAATTCGGTTGTTTACCCTATAGTGGCTCAAAAAGCATTTTGTATTTTGAGTATTTCAAATTTTCTTTAATTTGTATAAATTTTTAAGTTTTTTTTTTTTTTTATTAACATTTCATTAACATAAACAGAATGCAGCAGAAATAGTAATTAACAAAGAAATCAGACAATGATGAAAATATTCAATAACACAAGAAAAATAGCTTTATAATTCAGTTTTTCATTATATACTGAGCTTTATTCCCCCCAGATTTTAGTATTAATTTTAATGTTCATTTGACAGGCATTCATATAAAGACTTTTAGAAGATGTTACCTAGTCCAAGAGAATTTATATCTACTAAATTATTTGGCCTGAAATTTAATGCCCTGAATAATTTTTGCATTAGCATATGCTTGGATTTGTGTGTGTTTTGGGATATTCATGCTTTAATGATTGCCATTAATTCCTTTCAGGCTGCTGATCAGCTGGCTGTACGCCAGAAGAGAAGGATATATGACATCACGAACGTTGTTTTAGAAGGCATTGGTCTGATAGAAAAGAAAAGTAAAAATTCCATTGTTTGGAAAGGTGGGGGGCCGTGGTTTTTTCAAATACCCAAGAATTCACTGATCCGTGTGACTATGCTGAAAGGGAGATCTCAGATTTAGACCAGCATGAAAAAATGTTTGGATCAACATAAGCAGGTAAGATATATCTTGAAATTATTCATTAGTTTGTTCATGAAACTTACCTGTCAGATATATATATAGCTGTATTTCTGAAGTCCGACAGAATTTTAAAAAACTTCCGACACACGCAGTGGTCGGCCAGGTGGTTAGTACCCATTCCCGCCGCTGGGAGGCGGGTGGGTATCAGGAACCATTCCCATTTTCTATTCATAATTTTTCTGTCGCTGGTGCTGAAAAACACCTGTTTTTCAGTACCTCCGTCTTAGGATTTTGGAAACTTCATTGCTGCTAAGTATCCTAATTGTCTTTTGATTTATTTACTTGGATTTGTGGGATTTGTGGCTAGGCATACATACGCTATCTTAAATTGATTTGAATTTGATTCATTTTTGCATAAAAATATCTGAATCTAGTTAGGCTAGTTTCAGACGGGGTGTCTGCAAAGATAGGGTGTGGCTACCGAAAGCTTCGGTAGATCGAGCACTTGGTATGTACGAGGGGTATGGGTCTTGCTTCTTTGTTGAGATTTGTCATGTAAGGAGTGTGAGACTTTGTCTATTCCGGTAAGGAAGACGTATGATTCGTATGGTACGCAATTAATCAGTAAACATGTCTAATTCCGTAAGGAAGACGTATGATTCGTATGTACGCAATTAATCAGTAAAAAAACAAAAGTCCAGGGTAGTGAACCTGCTACCTTCCTGTAGACTTTATTTTGCCTAACCCTGTAGTATGGCCTACGGGCTATGAATATGTCTACGAGAGGTGCTCGCTCTCCTTCATTGCTGTGAAGTGCTACTTCTGTAATTGTTACTCCTAACCCTGCAGTGTTGCCTTCGGGCCCTAAGCATGTCTGTAGAGGAATTGCCCTTTCTCTGATACTCTTTCGATTCGTATCTTAGAATCGAAAGTGCTTGCTTTAGAGAGTAAAAGTGAAGTGCAGAAGTGCAGTGATACCCCTTGTGTAGTGGAGGGTGGGTGCGTCAGATCGGCCCCTCGTTTCGCCTCTAGGCCGGGACCTCTGCTTGACTCCCAGGACCCGGGGAGGGGAGCATGTCGAAAGCCTAAGGAGGGTTACAAGGAACCCCACCGATCTGGCGTGCCTTCGGCAGTTTCTGATGAAATAAAAAATCCCCAGACTGCCAAAGTGCCCGTGCGCGTGCACGAATCCTGAAAGATTGCTTCTCGTCCTCCGAAGCGTCCTCCCCATGCAGGGGTTGGAGCTTTCGGAAGGACTCGCGCCCTCTAAATAGAAGCTTTATAGAAGAGGACGCTTCACGTCCTCTCTCTCTCTCTCGTTATGCGTTTCAGTGAGAAAGTAAGAAGGCGAACGTCCGCCTTAACTCGTGTCCGTCTTTCCACCGAGAAATACGTAAGAGAAAGTCATAGTAGCAGGAAGCTTTTGAGAGCGGACGCCCGGGACGCTCGAATGGACTCCAGGCGCTGCGCGGGTGCACGCCAAGTGCGCGCCAGTGGACGCCAAGCGTGCCAGTGGACGCGAGCGCGCTCCAGTGGACGCCGAGCGCGCTCCAGTGGACGCCGAGCGCGCGCCAGTGGACTTTCCGAGCGTGCACCAGCGCACGCCAGGTGTGTCGCCTGGCTGAACGTTTCTGTTGAAACTCTTCAAGCTCTTGTTCAGATATGGGCCTAAAGAATGTTTTACCTCTACCTCCGGTGATACCTTCTACCTCACCTGCAAAGAATGTGAAGTAGGCAGTGCTTCGGAGGAAGTTTAAAGTGAACAGACAACTTCTTCTTCGAACCCAGCAAGACATCGGGTTTCGTGAATTCAAGAGGTCTCTGTCAATTATATTGCTTTTCGCATAGGTGGATTGAGTTAAGGAAAGCTCAAGGGAAGATCTCGTTTGCTCTACCGCAACCTTTTGCCATTCTGCCAATAAATTTAAGTTGCCACTACCGCAGTCAAGACTTTGCGATAAGGCAGTTACGGGTTATGTAAGGCTCGATGTCCTGCACGTCATGGGACTCTCGGCAACGCGTTCAGTGGGATTCTTGCAAAGGCACTCATCAAAAGGACGCTCTTCAGGAAAGCGCAAGACAGGACTTCCTTTGCCATACTGCCAATAAATTTTAAGCTTTAGCAGGCATTAGTTGTGATACGGGAGAGGAAGCTGGTTGGAGATTTCTTCCTCTTTCCCCAGGATAATTTTGCAAGCTTTTTAGCCCATCTGAAAGGGTTTTTCAGATGATAGATTTTGTTAGTTTTCTAGTCGGGACTACGCTGCCGAATTGAACATCGTCGTTCTACCTGCCGTAAGCCCAGTCTCTTAACAGGATTCTTGCCCCTTCCTCGTTTGAGACGGGAATCGGAAAATTAATTGCTTGACTCCCTGGATTACGTTTTGTCAATTCAGTGACTTTCCCCATTGACAATATAACTTTCGTTTTGTCAAGTAAGTGGGTATCCCCTCATTGACAAAATATCTCTTTGTCCCGTAAATGGGTTAGTTCTCATTGACAAACATCTCATTAACTTGATATTGCGTAAGCGAATAAGCTCTTATTGACAAGATTCGGAAGAGCTCTCATTCGTCATTCGCAGACTCGTACAAGAAATAGACTTGTAGAATACGTCAATGAACGCTTATGTCCAGTAACATAAGAAGCTTGAGCTGACTGCTTCGATTTCTCTTAAGTTTTGTTCATGAAACTTGCCTGTCAGATATGTATGTAGCTGTATTTCCGAATTCAGCTATATATATGTCTGCCAGGTAAGTATGAACAAACTTTATTGTGATATAATTTCATATTTTGCCTTGCGTTATTTTACTTCTTGGTTGTTCAAGTCATATACGCTTGCTGTAGTTACCTCTTCGGATGGCAACCAGAGAGGTCTATTGTCTATTTTAAGGGGACATTTAATCGTTACTCCCTGCAGCCTTCCAGGAGTTTCCGATTTATCTTTTACCGTTGTATGGTAGTGTTCTGACGACACAAACGCATCTATATATTTAGCGTTTTCTGTTTCGCTTAAATATACCAGCTTGAGAGTCTTTCTGCTCAAAAAATAACGGACCTATTTCTTCGTAGAATAGGGTAGCTGGCAACCCAGACATAAAGTTAAGAGACGACGTTCGTAAGCTGCTGGCTGCTGCTGTCACGCTGTGTCTGTCCTCCAGTCCAACCGAGCCAGTAAACCAGATCGGGCGCTGTCATGCGCGCTAGGTTACTCTCTCTCTTCTCTGCGGGATTGACTGACTAACCGTATCTGGCTGGCTGGCGGTTACGTCTCTCCTGCGGGATTGACTGACTAACTGTATCTCTGCCCTACAATCACGGACTTTAGCCTAAGATTGAGGGGATTTCTTACGTGAATGAATAACGTTGCATTCGTTTTGCCTTACTATGTTCAACAGAGTTATCTCTTAATCCTTTCGGTGCTCGTTACCGCACGGTATAGAACTACGAGTCTACCGCAACATTGCACTCTTATATGCTCTCCTGCTTAGGCAAAGCGCAGCCTTATTAGGGAAGTAAGCATACTCGGGGAGGAATGGATGAGCTTGCTGGGGACCATTTCCTTCCTGAAGAAGTTTGTTTCCCCGAATAGACTGCAATTCAGACCACAGTTTTTTCCTACCGGGAAACTGAAATATTATTCAAGATCTAGGAATGATTCTGAACATCTCTCAGTGCGTTTTTCACCTGAGGTGATATAAAGAAGGTGCCGGACATCTGGATAGGGTTTCAGATGTCCTGGATCTTAATCTGAAAGAAGTAAAAGCGATTCGGTAGTCCCTCCAGTCCTCGTAACGAGTTTTGGGAACCAGTGGTCCAGATCAACTCTGATATTCCACAGCTCTCTCATATCTTAAGAAGTATCTTCTCTCGGTCCCTGTTCGAGTTTACGAGAAAGCCTATTATAACAACAGGCGTAGAATGTAACGATCCTCTAGAGGTTCGTTACAGGATTGCAAAAGTCCGTACGAATCGTCTCGATCGACGGCAGCAACTATTGACTTCCGAGTGGAATCTTTCTTTAGAAGTAAGCTGAGAGTTGTGGAGACTTTAGGGAAACACCCTTTCATTCTTCTCTTCGATATGTGAGGACGAAGAGGCTTCTTCTTTTCTGCTCCCTTATTCTCGATCCGGGATCGGTACCATTAAACGCCATCCTATGATATTGAACGGGGTGGGATGGATATTAGTCTCTTTTCCCCTTTTTTCAATCGCTTAGGAAATGTAATAAGAGGATTTATGACGTCACAGGAGCGACAATGACGCTGATCGCCCCTGTTGGCCTTCAGGATCCTGGATTCACAGAGGTCACATACTTCCTAGTTCACTTTCCAAGGACCTTTTCCGAGAGAGTCGGTCTACTCTAACTCAAAAAGGTACCTAGAACCTCTCCGCTCTGAGTCTGACTACGTTCAGGCTATCGAGATGTTGACAGGAATAAGATTACCGTCTTCCATTTCCGTCTGAAGAATGGGATAAGCTGGCAGTCACAACTATTAAAGAATACGCAAATATGTTGTTGACGGCCTTTGGGCTCAGAGATTTGCGTCTGTCAAACAACAAAGACCCTTCACGATCTTTGAGTTCTGTGGAATCTCGAACCTCGAATCATCATCTACTTTTTGTCTCACCTGTTTTCTCGGAGTCAGACACTCGTGCGAGATCAGGCGACATATAGTAGCCCTGAGTTTCTTGTTGACGAAGTCGGTTGCGTTTATACACCCCCGATGATCGTGTAACATGAGACCAGGTTGGACTGTCAGGCATCTTCCTTCGGGACTGAATCGCCTTTTTGCTCCTCGCTCCTTTCTCCTGGCACCAGAAGCTCGAGTCAGGAGGTTGATTCGCTGATGACGTTGGGTTGCGTTGATACAACCCCCAAGGTTTGCTTAGATTGAATCGCCCAGGCAGTCCAGACACTCATCCTTCAGCGAAGAATAGTGGCCTTATGGTCTTCAGGGTACAGCCTTGCTGTCCTTGATTCGTCTGACTGGTCAACTGGTCGGTCACCTGACTTTAGTACAGACGGACTGACTGTGCATGTCCAGATCGAAGCTTTCAATATGGAACTTAGACGTAGTCTGAAGTTCTTGATGTCAAAGCATTCGAACCTCTCCTATCTGTTAACTTCTTGCATGTTGATCAGGAAGGCCTTCTTCTAACCACCCTAGATACGACAAAGAGGGTTAGTGAGATTTTAAGCCATCGTCACAAGTTTTGGCTTTAGAGAACACAAGGCGGTGTGCTCTCTAACCCTTCCGTTGTGGCCTAAGAATGGTAACCCGTTTTGTCCTTGGGCCAGGAGCTTGGAAGCAAGGATGGCACAAGTTAGTGGGCAGGAGCCAGAGAGAGTCCTGTGCCCTGTCGGGTCTCTCAAGTTTTATCTACATAAAACTCAAGAAGTCGAAGTCATTTCGGGCACTCTGACAGGTGTTCCGTTAAAAAGACCAGACTTGCCCATATCGACAAGAACAGCCTGGCCCTTTAGTTTGTTAAGGAGTTCTTTCAAAAATGCTCCTGTTCATTGTTGGTTTTTGCACAAAGATTTGAAATCTTTTTTATGCTGAATGCTCACGAGGTGAGGGCGCGCCTCGAAACCATTTCAACAGAGCATGGCACTCAGCAACATCCTGAGTACCATGTTTTAGCGAAGCAACTCTGTGTTCACTTCACACTCCCTGCGAGATGTGAAGATGGCATATGAGATCTGCTGCTCGCTAGGGCCATACGTGTCTGCAGACACAATCTTGGGGGCAAGAAGTACCACTCATCCTATCCTGTAGAAAATGGTTAGGAAGAGCTCTTAATTTAGTTGTTGAGTCGCCGACAACGGCGACTTCTTAACTCTTAAGCCTTAGTTAACACACCTTAACTTGTCTAGGTTGGTCAGGTGGTGATATATATATTTATATATATATATATTTATTTTACTTCTTAGCCCTCATGGTATGGTCAATATGGTCTAGTCACGTCGTGGGTCTCGACCCTGTTGACAGATCATCTGGAGTGCACCAGCTATATAGGTCTCTACCTCGCAGGCAACTCTAGTAGCTACAAAGCAGACTTACGTGGCAGTAACCACGAAGCCAGCTATGCTAACAGGTGGAACCAAGATGTAAATCATCTGCATGCATTTGTTCCCAAAATCCTTCTATTCTGTCCCCTTCCACTCCAAAGGTGGGATTCAGCTATATATATATCTGACAGGTAAGTTTCATGAACAAAATGATATTGTTATGATACAATAAAGTTTGTTCATACTTACCTGGCAGATATATAATCAAGTATCCCACCCACCTCCCCTCAGGGGACAGTGGAAATAAAAATTATGAATAGAAAATGGGAATGGTTCCTGATACCCGCCTCCCAGCGGCGGGAATGGTACTACCACCTGGCCGACCCATGCGTGTGTCGGAAGTTTTTAAAATTCTGTCGGACTTCAGAAAATACAGCTATATATATCTGCCAGGTAAGTAATGAACAAACTTTATTGTATCATAACAATATCATTTTTTCCACTGATAATACAAAACCTTCGTGTTTTATATGGATACCCAGATGAAAGTTGGTCTGGTTGTTGAATCTAGATGAAAAGTTGCATAACTTGATGTCAGTGTAATATTGCTTTCTCCTTTCTTTTGAACAGTTTTAATTTATGCATTTTTTAAAATTAAGTTTTTTATTTTTAATAAATATCTATTTCCTCATTTTTTACCTGAGTCCTTATTAAGTAACCTCCAGGACCTGTTATGTTTGTGTTTTTCTATAGTTTAGATATCAATATTTCATCCTAATGTTAGGCAATAAAACTTGTATTTCAGTATGTGCTACAGAGTATAAAGAATATCACTGAGGATATGGGCAACCATAAGATGGCATATGTTACACACTATGACATTTGTAGTTGTTTTGAAGGAGATACATTACTAGCAATTCAGGCACCCTCTGGTACACAGTTAGGAGTTCCAACACCTCAAATGGTAAGCATTCAATCCCAAACTTTTTTTGTGTAGTCATTTTGTTTATGCATCTCTGAAATGTGGTAATACCAATAATTTTGAGAAATGCTAATTTTTCATACAGGAATAAAAACCATTGCCTATAAGAAGTACAGGCGGCCCTCGGTTAGTGGCAGGGGTTCCGTTCCTGGCCGCCGACGCCAAGCGATTTTCGACGCCAAGCGATTTTAAAGCCTACGGCCACCGCACACCTTTTTTTGAAACTGTAGACCAGTCAAAGGCGCCGTAATCCCACAACGGCGCAATAAGTAAAATTATATATTTATGCAGTATAGTACTATAGAATTTACTGTACAGTACATTATAGCATTGTAAATACTGTAAAGTGAAAAAAGCCTAGCTTTAATCCTTTGGGTGTCTAGAGTATGTAAAGATATAATAAAGTTCATACAGTGTACAGGTAGCTGTAGTGTTCAAGTTACGATCATTAGTCTTACGATAGTCCGATTTTATGAGAGATCAATTTACAATGGCCTAACTTTATCCATCTTCTAGTTACATAAGTTCAATAACAGCAAAAGAGAATGATGAAAGTATGGTTTTAACGTTATACTCGTTGTGTGAACGTGTACAGCCATGAACAACCGAACGAGAAACTACTTTTTTTTTTTCTAAGTACAACCGAACTGGATAACATCCGTTTGGCTTGTATTTCAATCGTCGTACTACAGTACAACATTACCGTAGTTGTTATAAATGGCGTTATGTATAGAATAGAACTGAGATATCTTAATGTAATAACTTTATTCGCTATAGATCAAGATCAATATAGATTTAAAGATCCAATCTGGAAATGTATACTTTGAACTTTGAACCTAGTTATAACCTGGAAGCTGAGAAAAACTGTTCAAGCTGCTAATGACTATTATCGTACATCGGCAACAAGGATAAAACTGCAGTAAACGTCTGCCATCAAACACAACCGTAGATAAAATTGGGATAAAATCATTTTAATCAAAACTACTGTGCTTCAAAGAACACATTTTACTGTTGGTTTCACGCCGATATAAGATTAATAATGTAAAGTTCGTATTACGATGATATAAAGGATTATTGCGAACGGAATCACGTAATATTTTACGCAATAAAACATGTCGCCAACGTAATCTGTTAACGAAAAAAAAAGTAGTTCACATTCACAACGAGACATATTCAATAAATATTTCCACCTAAAAACACGCTATATAAGGAAAAATAACTTTGTCTCATATAAGTCAAGTATCTAGATATTCGTTTATGCTAACTAGAAGCAAGAGCATTCGCTCAGAATTGCGTATGGTGAAACGAACTCTTATTCATCAGCTGATTTCAAACAACATTGGCCGCTCCGCGGAATACTGGCTTAAATTTGCCGTAGTATTTTAAAATACAATAATATGAGAATATACAATTTTTTTTTATTTTTTTTTTTTTTCTGGATACAGTGAAATAATGTATAACTCTTTAAAGGATTTAGGATGGAAAAGAAGCATTTTTCGGAAACTGGAGGACAAGGAAAGAACATGAAAAGAAAAACAAAAAAATCCCCTGACAACGTGGAGCAGTACAAAGGCTGCCTTAATTTGTATCTTATTTCTGTACAAAAATGAAAATACCTTTACGTAATATATTTTCATACACATTTATAAACATTTAAAAAATTGACACATCGATCGCTAAATTTGCACTCTTTTCAACTCTATATTTTCGGAACAGCGGCAGACGGCGGCATACAAGAACGAACTTGAAAAACATCGTAGTCGATAACTTGAAGGGCAGTTTCACAAAAGCTGCCTTTTTATCTTATTTCTGCACAGAAATAAAAATACCCTATTTCGGTATATACATTTTCATACACATTTTAACACAAAAGCATAAACATTTATAAAATCGACACAATTGATCGCTAATTTACACTTTTTTTTAAAATCGATATTTTCGGAAGAGCGGCAGACGGCGGCTCACAAGAAAGAAACATGAAAAAACATCGTATTTGATAACGTGAAGGGCAGTTTCAAAAGCTGCCTTTGTATCATATTTCTGTACAGAATTAAAAATACCTTTCACGTAATACATTTTCATACACATTTTAAACAAAAGCATAAACATTTATAAATCGACACATCCATAGCTAAATTTGCATCTTTATTGTAACTCGATATTTTCGGCATAGAACAGCGTCAGAGGCATTTATTTTACCCTAATACCTACGTAATAACTCTCCCATAAAATTTGTTAATATAATTTGCATAACCTTTATGGTCTGAACGGCATTTCTACAAACGTATGAACTCTTTAGACAACGGCGCTAGCGCGCTGTTAACTGAAAATTGTGCCGTACAGATACCTTTAAAATGCTTTATTTTTTTAATGAATATTTTTGACGGCCGCCGTAAAACCGATTCGCCGTTGAGTGATTGCGCTGTTAACCGTGGGCCGCCTGTACTATCCTACAGCTTGAGTAGGAAAAGCTGTTGAAACATATCATGTGTATGCTCATGATTGTAAGGACTCTTGGGCAGTCTAGTTCAATCAGAACTTCTGTTGTACAAGTACATGATCCGTGGCTCATGTGCATGCAATATTGTTTGTGTGTAGAAGATTGCCGTACAATGGTACAGCTGGGGTATCCTGGTCAAACCAAGTGCATGTGATCATGCAGACTTTTGTGATGTTTCTGGTTTGTCCAAGGCTCCGTGTGTGGTTAGCCTTGGCCAGTGATACAAGAATGAGCATGGTTTCAGGTGTCAGCCTTTCTTTCAGAAGAGGATCTAACTCATGCTTTGGAGGATCTGATGTCATGAAGTCATGAGTTTCAGAGCTTTATGATCTTTGAGAAGTAACCAATGCTTCTTTGTTAAGCCCATTTCATTAGTAGAGCTTACTTAAGGGAGCACTCCAGAGGCAAGGGAGTTAATCTAGTGTGGTAGTCACTGCTTGCTTCTGGTGTTATGGATGAGGTTAACAGTCTGATCTGCAGATCAGAAGCTTCTCAGCTGTCTGGCAGATCAAACAAGCTTCTTTCCCTTTGTTGACATGTCAGAAGATACATTTTGACTACTGCCTGTGAAGTTGCATCACTGCCATTAAAATTTCAAAAGAATACCAAAAGATAACGTTGCTGTGAGCGCTAGCATAAATTGATGTTTACACTGTCCGCTGGACTTTCATAGATAAAATTTGATTCCATTGATATAGAATTATCCCTCAAATAGGCTTTTTATTATCGAATATATAGTGTATGCCAATAATATGTAAGGTAAAAACGGGTTTTATTATGTTTATGCTTCGCTACCAATCGCAAAACAACTATACGATAATGTACAATCATTGTCGTTTGTATGACTGCATTGATTGGAGAAGTTATTTCTTAACTAAATGATAATGAATTTCAAATTAAAAATTAATATGTCATTACTACCATAATTACGCTACTATTATAATTTCTGGAAGGTTACTGAATAATAAAGGTCGCTGTGAATGCAACTGTATTACTCTTTACATTTTGTCCACTGGCCTCTCAGAGTTAAAAGTTGATTTTATTGATATGGAATTATTCCTTGAATAGGCTATTTATCATGAAGATATGCCAATAATATATAAGGTGAAAATGGTTGTATTGCATTTATTATCAGTTTATATCATAATATGATCTTGTCATGTAATACTAGTGGTTATCACACCTTGGCTGAGGCTTAGCCTACCAATAAACATCACTTAGGACAAAAAAAAAACAATGCTTCACTTCAACAGACAATCAGCCTTAATGGACGACCTTCCCACCCTATTAGTCAGTTGAAACGAGGTTTCACTGTATCACTTAGAAGGCAAACATTGTCTGCATTCTTCTTCAGACAGGTGCAGCCGAAAACTGAAATACTTTGAACCATTGTGCAGTCTCTGTCAAGCCTCCGGGGCATTGAAGGGTACTGAAGCTAAGCCTTTGTTGGTGACCATGCAGTCTGTCTGGCATTGTGAAGGCTCAGACCTTCTCAAAACTGCGGCAAGGAACTTAGGTTTCTCCTTAGAAAAAGAGCAAGACTTCCAGCGTTTTTGGCACCTCCCCTCCAGCTTTAGCTTGAGGTGGAGA